>NC_089799.1:19979908-20007408 GCF_040412425.1 Macrobrachium rosenbergii
GCTCCTCCTGAATCTCTTCACGGAGGGAGGACCTCTTGGTGGGCCAGCCCTTCATGATTGGAGAGGGCTAGGCCTGAAATAGGTTGGGTGGCGCCCCTTCCAAGGGACCACTTTGGTGGGCGGAAGGTGGAGGTTTGTCATTTTGGGAGTTACAACTGGGGCCTCCGTGGAGGAGGTAACGTGGCTGGCGGAGTGGCGTTGGTGACGGGCTTCCGCAGAGAAGATCCCGACCCAACAAGAAGGCCACTCCGGGCCGAATTCCACCTACCACGCCGAGGCGGTGGGGTATCGTGCCCCAAGGTGTCATAACCTGGAGTTGGACAGTAGGAACGGTGATGGTGGGCCCCCTATCCACTTCATTTCCCACCGGGTTTCTTCGTCAACCATGGCACCGGCTGGCACTTGGGCCCTAGTGATCAGGCTAATGTCTGCCGCAGTGTCTACTGTGACCGGAAGGGTCACGGGCAGGCTAGTGCTCTGAAGAGGGGCCACCGAGATGTACTGGGTTTCCAGTCTCGGGGTAAAGGATCCGGTGCGGACCAGCAGCAGAAAATGAAGTGCTGATTAGGTTGACAAATTTGGTGGTGGGGACATGATGTGGACAGGCCGGAGATCCAGCATTGTAGTGGCTAGCAGCCCCACAGGATCTGCACGGGCCTTTTGGATGGGCTCGTGGCCTGCAGTAACTGTTGGAGGAGAGGGCTGAGCGGATGAATCGGGAGCGGAGTTCTGGCTGGTAGGGTTAGGCTGCTTATTAGTGCCGAGTTTGTATCGGCACTCAGCTTCAGCGTGGCCCCCTTCTTCTTGCAATAGTTGCACAGGGTCTTGCTAGGCAGTCCATTCTTCAGGCGCAGTGGAGTTCGAGAGGTAGGCCGGAGGGGATGATTCGCTTCTGAGAGGTGCTATGCGACTGATTGAAGGTTTCCCACGAATCAGCCATGCGACAAGCTTCCATAAGTGTGGAGGGCTGTTTATCGTTAAGATACTGCAAGGGGCCCTGGCACACATTGGAAAAGGTCTTCTAGCATGGTCCGATTGAAGAGATCCTCAAACGTCGTGCAGGCCAAGGAGTCGAACCAGCGCGTGCATCGGACTGGGTTTTGTGACATGCCCATTCTGTCCAAGACCAGCCGACTTCCTTGGCAAGACCTCGGAACCGTTGTCTCCATTTTCTGGGGTTATCTCGTAGGCCTTGGTAATGACTCTACGAACTTCCGCCATGTTGCCTCTGGCTCTTCTCCAGTGAGCGAAGCGCTGCTTTGGCTTTTTCCTCCATATGCTTGGCTAGTATTAAGGCTCTCTCCGTCTCCGTGGTGCTGTAGTTATCGAAAAGAGCCTCGATCTCCTCCAGCCATGCTTCTGGCTCGTCCTCAGTCCACTTGGGGACTAGGGAATTGATGCTCGAAATTGGAGCGTTTGATGCAGCAGGTGTAGGACTGGGAGGCTTGATGGCTAGCCATAGCTTCGGCATTCTCCATTTTCGCTCTCTCCAAGCTCGAGCTCCTTCTCCTTTAGGGCTAACTCAGTTTCCTGCAGGCTAACTCATGCTGTCTCCTTCTTTCTTCTCTTTCCTCTTCATATTGCCTTTGCTCGGCGTCATACACCCTTCGTTCTTCTTCATACGTCCTCTGCTCGAGTCTTTCTTCCTTCTCCCGCTTGGCCAAGTCGTCCACTTGCTCCTTAACCCAGGTAGTAAGTTCGAGCCGGTGAGACCTGCCGCCGTCCCCAGCCCCAGGAAAGTTTTATAAT
Source organism: Macrobrachium rosenbergii (assembly GCF_040412425.1). Lineage (NCBI taxonomy): Eukaryota > Metazoa > Arthropoda > Malacostraca > Decapoda > Palaemonidae > Macrobrachium > Macrobrachium rosenbergii. Next base: position 19,981,658 of record NC_089799.1, read on the forward strand.
GCTCTGCTGCCATGGTTCTGGTGGGGAAGGGCGTCTAACCGGGTCGAGTGGGCGTACTTGGGCAGCGAGGAAGTGTCTCTTCAATGACGTGGCACCCTTTCAAAGGTGGCACTGTAGTTTGGGTGTGCCGTGTACAGGTCACACTGGTGGCACTCAGTGTCCCTAGGCCCTGGTGCAGGTTAGGTCCCAGAAGAACCTTCTCTTCTGTGTTCCCCTTTGTTTTCTTTAGTGGCACTTATGGTGCAAATGTGTTCCTAGGGACCCTCTACTGGAGTCCAACTAGGCTATATGGGAGGAAAGGCACTCTACACCCCCTGCAGAGTGCAACAATCGAATGAGAGAGAAAGGGAAGGTAAAAGAGAGAGAGAGAGAGAGAAGTAAGCTATTCAAGTATGACAGTGCTGCAAATTATTGGCACTGTGGAATAAAGTGAGTTTGGTTTTTTTTTTTTTTTTTCTTTAAAGATCCTCGTGAGTGGCTGGTCCCAGTACCGGCCCAGTGCTGGCCTTCTTTTTCAGAGGGTGAAAACTACTGTTTGCTTCGGTCTGGATAACAGGCCTCACTCGTGACCGACAGTTTATCACTGTATTGTAATTACTCTTAACTTGTCCTCATCTATTGTGGGACAGAGGTGTTTCTTTTATTTGGTTAAAGTATTCGAATTAATTAGCCTAGTGTCGGCCGTTCTTTCTTTGAAGAGGGTCACGTACACTTAGGTTAGGAATGCTTAATGACGAGAATGAGAGAGAGAGAGAGAGAGAGAGAGAGAGAGAGAGAGAGAGAGATTTTCAATCAATTTCTTGCTGCTTGAGAACATGTAAACAAAGATTTTATACATGCACAATGGCATGGATCTTAATAAAATGATATAGATGCGTCGTCTTGGCTTCCTTAGGGATTACTTTATTATCTTAATTTTCCCGGGAGCCGACGTCACAAAAGTTTATCGTAAAAATTTTAAATTTTCTTTATATGATTTTATAGTAGGTATTCGTATAGGAACTTGTTATTACTCCTAACTAAGGCCTAACTTTCCTGCCTAAATTATCTTTTGGTTTTTTCCCTAGCTAAGATATTAGGAGGTGGGTTCGCTACAGCAAAAAATATATGCCCCAAGAGTGGCGGGGAGCAGAGTCGAGGTCACAATAGAGAATGACAATAACAAGGTCTTAAGATAGCGGAAAATCCCGTTAGGCCTAAATTTCAAAACCTTGGGCGGCGCGACAACATCAAATGGCGGTTACTCTAGTTTAAACAATTTCAAAACAACCGCGCGGCGGGTATTTTCTTTTTAGCACAAATTCAAACAACGAACGAAACAAATGCAGGTATCCAGATTTTACTTTAAATATACCAATCATGCATAGCGTTTTACGTTACGGATGGAAAACTAAATTACCAAACAACTTTGTGTCTTTTGTTATCGTTCTCTCACCCGGAGATTAAACAAAAGAATGAAAAGAGAGATGCTGGCTTGCCTGCGTAAATTTACGTTGTTGAACGGTACCTTTATTGTAAAATTACTATTTCAGTTCGTTTGCTACTTCACTGACACGGTTTTGAATGATTCCCGCTATATGCAAACAATAACGATCGGAATTGCCGACGCGATTTCTACATTACTTTGTGTATATGAACTGGGCTCCGCGATTCGGCCTTTGAATTCGTTCCTTGAACGACTTGATTCACGATCCGAACACGGTAATGTCCTTGTCTTAGACGTTATAAATTATGACGCTCTGCTCGACACACCCTTTCCTATACGCTAATTCTCGCTACACTTGTTATAACTATCCTCTTTACTGCTTATTATTATGCCTCGTTCCTGGTTTGGAAGAATGAAATGGAATTCAATATCTGACTTTTATCTTATTTTTTTTTTTTTTTTTTTTTTTGGAATTAATGTAATTTAATTTCCTTTTCTCCAGATTCTTTCTCTAAAATGTACTTTAGATTCTACGCAAGGTCGCCAATGTTACGTGTGAGGTCTTGGTTGATCATGTATTATTCAATTTACGTAATTTTTACGGCCCTGCAAACCAAGATTACACGTAACCTGCCACTTGAAGCCAAAAGTTAACCTCAAAGACAGACGTTAATTAGCCAAAGGTTGCCAGTTAAGGGTTATTAACCTAACAAAGAATATTTGAGATGAATTTGATTTTAAACGCAACGGTTCTTCCAAACATTCGGACGCGAGGCATACAAAGCATCAGATTTAACCTCATTTTGCTTACCCTAGATCCTAGGTATTTTACTGGAATAACGGGGTTGAAGCTAACAACATAATAATTTGGCTTAATCTAGACTTCGTGAACACATATACCGTAAGTGGTGGCTGAAGGGGGAACAAAGGAAATTTGAAATACAGAAAACAAAGGATAAAAGAATGGGCGAAGTTTTGAACAAAAAGCGACTTTACCTTAGGGACGAACGTTGTGCGCATCAACGACCGACGTGGGAGTTCTTGCAATTGTTTCTTCACTTCACTAATAGAATAATAGACAAAGAAGTGGGAAGAGGTCCAACTGGACGTGTTATCTCTCCGAAAGCTTGGTTCTCTGGATTCCTGACCGGCCTAGGTTAAAACAGGCCTATCAGTCATGCCTTAGGCGTCTACGCTGTTAAAACATTCGCCACGAGACAGGTAAAAGGAAAAAGGACCTTAGGACCACCTATTTTTAAAGTTGAATATGGAAATTTTCCTATAGGGTGGAAGGCCTAACTTCCTATCCCGTTCTCCAACGGACGTTAAGGTTTGAACTGAAGATGCTCCTATATAGACAACGTCTTTTCCCGGTCTCAGTCAGGCTGATATTTTACAATCAAAAGTTACGAGGGCGAACAGCAGTAATATTTGTAAAAATATATATGTATACATATATAAATATATATCTATATATACATCTATAAATATCCATATATATATCTATACCTATATATCTATATATACATATATATATATATATATATATATATATATATATATATATATATATATATATATATATATATATATATATATATATATGTGTGTGTGTGTGTGTGTGTGTGTGTGTGTATTCATTTATATATATATACATATGTATATATATGTATATATATAATATACATATAATATATATATATATATATATATATATATATATATATATATATATATATATATATATATATATATATACTGTGTACACAAATGAAAAAAATACACATTAAAAATGCGCATGTGCACACGTGTGGTCACCCCCCCACACTATTACACTCCACACACACACGCATGTATGTGTGAAATTTTGGTGCATATGTTTATTTACATAAAAGTCATATTTGTAATTAAGACATTTTTACTAGTTTATCTTTTCGTCTTTAGCTGCTGAGCCTTGTTATGTATATATATATATATATTTGATCAAAGAATCGATCAACTCTCCTTTGTATTATTATTATTATTATTATTATTATTATTATTATCATTATTATTATTATTATTATCATCATCTTGGTGTATCATCCCCCACAAATGACCGTAATAAAAATGAGTTCCGGAACTTATGAACGTTTTGTTTAGTCCACAACATTAGGCCGAGTTACCTTCATTCTACAAACACACTTAATGTCTAGTCATGAGAGAAGAAGCACCCTGCTTGTGGACGACATTTGCTAACGTAACATTCATTATCCATCGTCTGCCATTGCTAATTACAGAAAAAGTAAATACATAAATAGGAACTGCATTTTATACAGTACTACATTATTATTATTATTATTATTATTATTATTATTATTATTATTATTATTATTATTATCATTGAAGCAAATCCACAGTTATGTATATGTACATATATTTAAAGATAAATCAGTACAATCAGCTATCTGCGCTGATTAATCTTTAAATATATGTACACTCGGCAAGAAAAGTGAAGATACAGTTTTCTTTAGATTTCGTTCATCGAATTTTAATTTTTTTCTTACAGAAAACACATAATCTCGGTAAATTTACTCTAGAATATGAAAATACAATGCAAATTATATCATATATGTTAAATCTGCAAAACAAAAACGCTCAGATACTTTTTAAGTATCTGAGCGTTTCCGAAGTAATCAGCCGAAGTAATCAGCATTTCTCAGATGACTTCGTTCATAGAGATCTAAAAGATAGTGTGTGGATATCTCGGTGTAGTACTGTTTATCAGAACGGCCATATTTACTCGTTTTCCGTTATGAACAGGGTTATTATTGCATCATCATACGAGGTAATGATAATTTCTTTAATTTTTACAGATTTATATTTGTATTTCACGGTGTTAAAGGTCAGCAGGAATTAATGGCAGTAAATGTTGTGACAGCTAGGGCAGGTTGACCCAATCAATTTAAGTCCGCAAGAGCGTTCTCTATGATGTGCTGAGTACCGCGATAACTTCGGCGGGAAAACACAAGTAACTGGATGTTTCTTAACGTTGCCATAGTCTCTCTCTCTCTCTCTCTCTCTCTCTCTCTCTCTCTCTCTCTCTCTCTCTCTCTCTCTCTCTCCATTGCTAAAACATACCGTACAAATATAGTATCGCTCAATCTCTAAGAGAAAAAATAATGAAATGAGTAGCTCTACATATAGGCCTAGGCTTACACAACACAACTCTCTCTCTCTCTCTCTCTCTCTCTCTCTCTCTCTCTCTCTCTCACCATAACATTGCATTCGTTCCTTTATTGTTCCCCAAGTTTTTCGTTGGACATAGCTCAAATTTAACTTTTGATTTCATTATGGAAAATCGCGTTTCCGATTATGCAAGCATTCCGTTCATTGTGGTGTCATAAATTCATATGTGCAAGGTTACTTCGTAGGTTATGTGGAAAAATGTTTATTTTGCTCAGAACTGTCGCTGCAAATTACAACTGGAACGAATACTGTAAAGCTTACTCCTGCATTTAAGTATCAATGATTTCAGAACCGTAGAATATGATTGAAAGTTATAGGAGGTCAAGCAAAAAACAAACACAACAAGACTGAAGCTCCTCCCCTTTCTAAAGTTGCCAGATGTCTCATTATTTAGCAATAGCCTGTATGTTCGAAGATTTAAAAAAATTGTATCCTCACTTTTCTTGCCGAGTGTACATATACATAACTGTGGATTTGCTTCTCCATTTTAAGATTCATGCTACTATGAGTACTTTTTAATTATTATTATTATTATTATTATTCATATTATCATTATTATTGTTTTCTTTTTCGTAGCGAATGAGTTAACAAACAGAAGGAAGCCTCGGTATAAAACTTTTAATAATTTGTTTTACTTGAATTTTCTTTTCGAAACGAATTTTCTACTCGAAATGACAGTTGGCAATTCAAGAGAGGTCTTAATTCAATGTAGAAAAGTTTAGAATTTAGAGTCCATCAATGTCAAACAAAGTCGAAAATTGCACTGATCGGAAGTTTTCTCTTTGTTTATAAAACATTCAGTCTTTTCTGGTATTTTGTTGTGATTGTGGGATTTTTGTTTTAAGAAAAAATATTTTCATACAATGTACCATTAATGATCTCAAAGATTTCAAGTGTAAAATAAAACTTACCTCTTTATTCATTAAATTTGAATTTAAGAGGCATGATCAGTTTAAAAAATTTACTGAAGTATAGAATTTTCTGACTATACGAAGTTCGTGGGAATTAAATATTTATTGAATGTATTAATTCAATATTTAATTTGTAGTGTGAAATGTTCTATGACCTATGATTTATTATCATCATTATTCTTGTTATAGATATTAGTAACAAGTTGAAAGCAACTGTGAAAATGACACTGCACTTATTATTATTATTATTATTATTATTATTATTATTATTATTATTTGCAACTCTAGTTACTTTGTCTTTGTTTTCAGTACCTTCATCTGCTGCTTCCTAGATTCACCAACTAGTTCACTTTAATCATCTAAATTTAACTATACCATTGATTAATTCAAATCCTTTCCGCCAGCACTTTGAGAACTAAATAAATTAGTTCGGTGGTCTGGTAAAATTACTTAACACTAATAATTACAATTGTTATATAACGCTGTCTGATTACAATGAGACAACGTTATGTAACAATTGTTTTCATTTTACTTTTTGCTCTTCAGTTGTCTAATAATTTTCAGTCTTTCGTACAACTCTAATTCCCTTTTTGAATTTTCCAAGTCTTTCATACAACTCTAATTCCCTTTTTCAATTTTCAAAATCTTTCATACAACTATAATTGCCTTTTTCAATTTTCCAAGTCTTTCACACAATTCTAATTCCATTTTTCAATTTTCCATGTCTTTCACACACATCTAATTCCCTTCTTCAGTCTTCCATGTCTGTCACACAAATCTAATTCCCTTCTTCAGTTTTCCCTGTCTTTCACACAAATCTAATTCCCTTGTTCAATTTTCCATGTCTTTCATACAAATCTAATTCCCTTCTTCAGTTTTCCAAGTCTTTCATACAACTCGAATTCACTTTTTCAAGCGTGTATTCTTACCAGCTGCTCTTTCATTTATATCCATAATGGAACTACGGTAGTTCAGTGGTACCATTCACTCAGTGGTTTTGAGTAAAATGTGGGCATTACCAATAAATGCAATCTGTTTTACTCAGCTGCATATTGTCTTTACATTACTTGAGCTACGCCTGCCTCTTTTAGCATGCTTTTATTTATGCAAATACATTTTCAGTTGTCTCTCTACTTTAGTTTTCAGTCACAATATCTGTCCAAATTAGAATAAGAATAGGGTTGGCCTCCCAGTACATGTATGTATGTATGTATGTATGTATGTATGTATGTATGTATGTATGTATGTATGTATGTATGTATGTATGTATGCAATATACGTGGTTGAATTCAATCGTTGACATGGACGAGATAACATCGTCGATACATACAGAAACAATAAAAAAAAATGGCCCAGGTAGAAAAATTAACATTTCTACTGAATTTCAAACATTCCCTCCCCCCTTCCCTCCATAATAAAACCTCCCCCCATCCAACCCTACACAAAGTTTTCTTCAAGTGATACAAGTAATCTATAGAACAGTAAGTTTATGAGTTTATAATTTTATTCACCAAGCAGAGGCCTTTGTCTTGAATACCGATGTAATTGTTATCAGGTAAGAAGTTTTTCGTTTAATATCTCATTAGGAAGTTGAGAAAATATTTTGTTTATTTTGTTGGATTTATATAGAAAAGCGATTAGCTGCGCATAACTCCTTTCCTTGAACTTATTTCATCTTGTTATCTGGTACGAAGTTTTTCATTTAACATTCCATAAGGAAGTTATGAAAATACTTTGTTTATTTTGTTCGATTTATCTATAAAAGCGATTAGCTCCGCATAATCCGTTTCCTTGAACTATGGATTCATCAGCATCTTTTTAAAAGTCAATAATTTAGAAACTGAAATAAGTTAATCAGTTTCTTCCATTACGAATCTGCAGGTCAGTGGTAGAGGAGAGTTTGTTATCAGGCCATTGCAACAATGTGGCTTCCTGTATATTGGCAAATAGCCCCGTGTCGGTGGCGGACGAAATAAATCAAATATCGCTATTGGCTCATCGGCAAATGGAATGGATTTGAGCTTTTCCGAATTTCAGTTTCAATAACATTCAACCAGTCTTTGCGAGTACGGTCTAAAATTGCGATAGCGTAATGTTAAAAATGCATTTGGCAGAGAACTGAAGAAAGGTTTCGTATTTGCGCGAACCTGTCGGTCAATATAATGTCATTTACTTTCACCGCACTTTGGCTGGTATACTTTTAAATCAAATCGGTATTCCGGTGGGACTTTTCTTTTTTGTCTTGTGTGGTTTTACCGTCATCTCGTCAGTTTGAATTATTTACAGTTACCGTGATGCTGACTGTTTTTATTTTTCTATAAATGAAAACTATTGTGCCGGCTTTGTCCGTCCGTCCGCACTTTTTTCTGTCCGCCCTCAGATCTTAAAAACTACTGAGGCTAGAGGGCTCCAAATTGGTATGATGATCATCCATCCTCCAATCATCGAACATACCAAATTGCAGCCCTCTAGTCTCGTTATTTTTTTTTATTTTATTTACTGGTAAAGTTAGCCATAATCGTGCAGGCCACCACCGGACCTTGCCTGAAAGTTTCACGGGCCGCGGCTCATACAGCATTATACCGAGACCACCCAAAGATAGATCTATTTTCGGTGGCCTTGATTATACGCTGTAGCGGATGTACAGAAAACTTGATTGAGCCGAAGAAACTTCGGCGCATTTTTTACTCGTTTATGATTATTTTCAAGATGAAAACGTTTAAGTGATGGTATCCCAAAAACATTCATTTATATGTAACATCGACCATAAACATATTGTACCTACGCCGTATATTGTGCTCCCGTTTGGTGTACAACTACTTTTTAGGATACAAAATATCCTTTACATGCATTTAGGCCGATAAAAAATTTATAGTTTTTAAATTTTCACTCGAGACGTCATGTCCGCGCGAATTTCCGCAGTTATCACTTTATTACTTCATTAGTATTATTCCAAATTTCCAGAATGAGCTTATGGTTATTGAACAGACAGTACTGAGATAAAAAGTTATTAGTTTCTAAACGTTCGTTTATCTTCTCCGTGGGTTTTATGTTTTGTGCTATACGATTCTTTTAGTTGTCCTTGCGGAATAAAAAAACTAAATTAATAATTATGTTGTGAACTTGATTTCATCATAATTGTCAGAGTAATCACGGATGGACGGATGTTCATGAATGACTTTAAAGTCATTCATGGGTATCCTGACTTTAAAGTCAGGATACCCATGCCCTGAAGAGCAAATTTTTAAAGCACGCGTTATTGTCTGCATTTTGTTATAAATCGAGTACATTCAACATTTTTATTACATCTGAAAAAAAATATAGTTAGATATCTATGAGCTACTTACTTTATTTAAAGAACTTATATATTATAATTTCATTAATCATTCTTCAAGTTCCTCTTCTAAAGTCGTGGAACTTTCATATAATTCTTGAATAATTAGGATGACGATAATCAGCGCCATTACTAACACTGGAATTATTTGTCAGACATGTTATGTTACTTCTTATGGCAACTATACACATTTCACATCGGTGCCATTTAGAACTAAATTGGATTAGACAAATCAAATACATAATATTTCAAATACCAGATCAACAACTGACTGAAAAGTTTTTAGGATGATTTAACAATGATGATTTCAAGTAGGAAATAACTCTCACTTTTTTGCGTAAATTGAAATTACCTTTCCAATAAACATTTCTGGAATTGACTGCCTGTCTGTTGGATGTCATTTTAGCTGCTGGAATTCGAAAGCACGATGCGTTACGGGAAGCAATTTTATTGTGAAAGCCGGCTTGCTCATTTCATGAGTACGATAATATGAAACTGACTATTAATCTTCACATAGTGGTTCTGACTGCATGTATTTTAAGATACACATACTTGCACACAGGTATATATACAAATCCATACACAAAAACAATGACACACACACACAAGTATACATATCCATACTGAGGCACACACACAGGTATGTATACTGTATATACATATATATATATATATATATATATATATATATATATATATATATATATATATATATATATATATATATACACACACACACACACACACACACACACACACATATATATATATATATATATATATATATATATATATATATATATATATATATATATATATATATATATATATATATATATATATATATATTGTTACTACCTATTCAATAATTTCAATAGTAAGCATTTTGTTAAAACCATAACAGGCACCCTACCCATCCTATTGAATTTATGATAAACTCCGTTACAGAATGTCCTCAAAGTTTGTTACTTCATATTTCTACATGAAAGACCCATCACCAGTATCTCATGGAAGTCCCTTTGCATTCACTGCTCCATCAACCATGCATCATCCTCTCTTCCTGGATATCCCTTTATGAATCAGGTGCTTTGATCTTTCACTAACTATTATTGATAAAAAAACATTCTATTTTTCCCGTTACCTGCATAACCGTGATTATTCTCATATTCTCTTACACCGTTCACCTCATAGGAATGCAATGAACGACGTCAGAAAGAGAAGAGAGATTAAATCACAATAAATAAAATCTAGAAGGTTTGTGTCGAAGATCTGAAAAGTGAAGTGAAACGTGCATGAATGTCAGTGATGAAATGCAGAAAGATTTGGCTGAGGAGACTTCCTTCTATTTAGTGATATAGAGGGTGTATGAGTAGCGTTTATACAGTGTTCATATACGAGTATTAAAGCTCCGAGTGATGACCCATTCCTTGCATTTTTTTTTTGAGTCATTGTCAGGATTTTTATGTACATTTTCCTCTTTAATAATAGGAACAAAACTTGATGTTTCATGCACATCAGTATTAATTGAGTACATAAGTATATATCGTTATTTTCACTCATTATTATACATGTATTTGCTTTATTTATATATATATATATATATATATATATATATATATATATATATATATATATATATATATATATATATATATATATATATATATATATATATATATATATATATATATATATATATATATATATACATATATATATATATATATATATATAAAAAATCAGTACACAAAAGCAAGACAAGCAAGTCTCTTATACAATGACAGACAGACCATAATTCGATCACCTTGTTACTTTCGTACAGTTAATGGTAATTTTTTTTTTATAAATGTACTAAAATATTTACTAAAACGTTAAGCTTTTAATTTTTGTATACAAAAAAATCAAACAATTTCTGAATATTCTGACTTCCTAATATTTATTCTTTCACAAACCCCATACAAAAATTAGAACAATATATAACCTGAGAGAATTCATTCTCCATTATTAAGAGGGGAAGGAGCCAAGGAAGGGAATGGAACCTTAACCCATAAACGTGTAATTAATGTCTCAGAAAAGGGGAGATTACCACATCCCTATTAACCGTAATAATGACAAATTACTTTTATGAAATATATGTATTACGTATAACGTTTGGGGTTCATATAAATCTATATAATACACACATATTCACACTAGGGTTCATCTATTTTAGAGGTGAACATCACTGTTATTTTGGGGGGGGGGTGGATATCCCTACGACCTTCCCTACCAGGGTAAACGGTTTTCCGGTTTAAATTGTTGCATACACACGCATACATATACACCAACAAGCATGCACATATGTATGTATGTATGTATGTATGTATGTATTACGTGTAGCTAATCGTTCATTTGAACAGCTGAAAAATGTTGGCTGAACTCTCACCTAATACATTTATTGCTAAAATGACGTAGCATCTGAAACCAGTGTCAACTGGTAACAGTTTAACATTTATATAAATAAGTGGAAGAAGAGACCTTTTCTATATCAAAAGTTTTGGAGAAAATAATGTACGGGGGGGGGGGGGGAGGAAACGTAATTAATTACCATTCCCATTGAAGAACCCTTGTTCAACTAAATTAATCGATATTTTAGAATATAATCATTACATTACCTTTTTCATTCACCCAGCGACCGTCAGCTCCTGCCTCTGGCGGCGTACACAATCTCTTGAATGGTAATGTTGTCTAGTGTTGATTTCGTAGGCTTGAGGCAGTGTAAGGCACAGGAAATTACTCTTCCTGTGGGAGGAGGGAGAGAGATAACATGAGAGCAGGAATTGTAGCATCATCCTTGCAACAACAACAGGCTACTTGAAGCTTGGGTATGTCTATTTGCCCAACAACTTATAATAGAGGACAGTTCATAAAATGAAGAAATAATGTAAGTAATCGCATACTAGGCATAAGACCTGTACAATAATAAACAAGTGAAAAATGCGCCGAAGTTTCTTCGGCGCAGTCGAGTTTTCTGTACAGCGCGTAATCAAGGCCACCGGAAATAGATATATCTTTCGATGGTCTCGGTATAATGCTGTATGAGCCGTGGCCCATGAAACTTTAACCACGGCCCGGTGGTGGTCTGTCCTATATCGTTGCCAGAAGCACGATTATGGCTGATTTTAACCTTAAATAAAATAAAAGCTACTGAGGCTAGAGGGCTTCAATTTGTTATGTTTGATGAGATGATGATTAGAGGGTGGATGATTAACATACCAATTTTCAGCCCTCTAGTCTCAGTAGTTTTTAAGAACTCAGGGCGGACAGAAGTGCGGACAGAACAAATGCGGACGGACAGACAAAGCCGGCACAATAGTTTTCCTTACAGAAAACTAAAAATGGAGAATTAAGAAAGTACTACATATACCCCATAAACTCATAAAGGAAAAAACTACGGATCGAGAGAACATGCATCCTCAAAAAAATGAAATGGTTTACAAGTTCGAAAACAATTTAATTTCTGCATTCACTTAAAGAGGGAAACAGTGCAACAGTAATACTGCATAACAATCAAGAAAAACAAAATGGTCCAAACACAGAAAATACATCCGAGAGAGTATCCATTAACATTTTCACAAAATGAATTAGTTCTCCAGTTCTACATCAAGACTATTTCTTACTTCACTAAAGTAGCAAGCAGTACATCAGATGTATTACGTAACAGGGAAGAAAAACAAAACAGTCACGACATAAAAAACTGAAATTTTCAACTGAGAAAATTACGCCAGTAGAACACGTCACAGCCTAAAAAAAAAATTCCCACTTGTCGAAAATGTTACACCAGCCCAACACTTCACGACCTAAAAAAAAAATATAACTTGTCGAAAATGTTACACCAGCCCAACACTTCATAACCTAAAAAAAAATCTAACTTGTCGAAAATGTTACACCAACCCAACACTTCATAACCTAAAAAAAATCTAACTTGTCGAAAATGTTACAACAGCCCAACACTTCATAATCTAAAAAAAAAATCCTACTTGTCGAGAATATTACACGAGCCGAACACTTCACGACCTAAAAAAAAAAAAATCCTGCTTGTCGAAAATGTTACACCAGCCCAACACTTCACGACCTAAAAAAAAAAAATCCTACTTGACGAACATGTTACACCAGCCGAACACATCAAGACATACGAAAAAAACCTACTTGTCGAAAATGTTACACCAGCCCAACACTTCATAACATAAAGAAAATCTAACTCGTCGAAAATGTTACAACCAGCCCAACACTTCATAACCTAAAAAAAATCTAACTTGCCGAAAATGTTACACCAACCCATAACCTAAAAAAAATCTAACTTGTCGAAAATGTTACAACAGCCCAACACTTCATAATCTAAAAAAAATCCTACTTGTCGAGAATATTACACGAGCCGAACACTTCACGACCTAAAAAAAAAAATACTGCTTGTCGAAAATGTTACACCAGCCCAACACTTCACGACCTAAAAAAAAAAAAAATTCCTACTTGACGAACATGTTACACCAGCCGAACACATCAAGACATACGAAAAAAACCTACTTGTCGAAAATGTTACACCAGCCCAACACTTCATAACATAAAGAAAATCTAACTTGTCGAAAATGTTACACCAGCCCAACACTTCATAACCTAAAAAAAATCTAACTTGTCGAAAATGTTACACCAGCCCAACACTTCATAACCTAAAAAAATCTAACTTGTCGAAAATGTTACACCAGCCCAACACTTCATAATCTAAAAAAAAAAATCCTACTTGTCGAGAATATTACACGAGCCGAACACTTCACGACCTAAGAAAAAAACCCTGCTTGTCGAATCTGTTACACCAGCCCAACACTTCACGACCTAAAAAAAATACTACTTGACGAATATGTTACACCAGCCCAACACATCAAGACATACGGAAAAAACCTACTTGTCGAAAATGTTACATCAACCCAACACTTCATAACCTAAAAAAAAAATCCTACTTGTCGAAAATGTTACACCAGCCCAACACTTCACGACCTAAAAAAAATCCTCCTTGTCGAAAAAATTACACCAGCCGAACACTTCACGATCTAAAAAAAAAAAATCCTGCTTGTCGAAAATGTTACACCAGCCCAAAAGTTCAAGGCCTTAAATTAAAACCCCTACTTGTCGAAAATGTTACACCAGCCCAACACTTCATAACCAAAAGAAAAAAAAAATCCTACTTGTCGAAAATGTTACACCAGCCCAACACTTCATAACCTAAAATAAAAAATCGTACTTGTCGAAAATATTACACCAGCTGAACACTTCACGACCTTAAAAAAATCCTGCTTGTCGAAAATGTTACACTAGCCCAACACTTCATAACCTAAAAAAAAAATCCTACTTGTCGAAAATACTACAGCAGTTGAACACTTCACGACCTAAAAAAAAAATCCTGCTGGTCGAAAATGTTACACTAGCCCAACACTTCAAGACCTAACAAGGAAACCTACTTGTCGAAAATGTTACACCAGCCGAACACTTCACGACCTAAAAAACAAATCCTACTTGCCGAAAATATTACACAAGCCGAAGACTTCATGACCTAAAAAAAAAAAATCCTACTTGTCGAAAATGTTACACCAGCCCAACACTTCACGACCTAAAAAAAATCCTACTTGTCGAAAATATTACACCAGCCCAACACTTCACGACCTAAAAAAAAAATCCTACTTGTCGAAAATATTACACCAGCCCAACTCTTCACGGCCTACAAAAAAATCCTACTTGTCGAAAATGGTACACCAGTCCAACACTTCAAGACACACGAAAAAACCTACTTGTCGAAAATGTTACACCAGCCCAACACTTCACAACCTAAAAAAATCCTACTTGTCAAAAATGTTACACAAGCCAAACACTTCACGGCAGAAAAAAAAAACCTACTTGTCGAAAAGGTTACACCACCCAAACACTTCACGAAATTGAAAAAAAACCTACTTGTCAAAAATGTTACACCAGCCGAACACTTCACTACCTAAAAAAAAACCCTGCTTGTCAAAAATGTTACACCTGCCGAACACTTCACGACATAGGAAAAAAACTACTTGTCAAAAATGTTACACCAACCGAACACTTCAAGACATAGGAAAAACAAAACCTACTTGTCGAAAATGTTACACAGGCCGAACATTTCACGACATAGGAAAAAAATCCTTCTTGTCAAAAATGTTACACCAGCCGAAAACTTCACGACATAGGAAAAAAAACCTACTTGTCGAAAATGTTACACCAGCCCAACACTTCACGACCTAAAAAATCCTCCCTGTCGAAAATGTTACACCAGCCCAACACTTCACGACATAGGAAAAAACCCTACTTGTCGAAAATGTTACACCAGCCGAACACTTCACGACATAGAAAAAAACCCTACTTCTCGAAAATGTTACACCAGCCGAACACTTCAAGACCATAGGAAAGAAATTCTGCTCGTCAAAAATGTTACACCAGTCGAACACTTCACGACATAGGGAAAAAAAAACTACTTGTCAAAAATGTTACACCAGCCGAACACTTCAAGGCATAGGAAAAACAAAACCTACTTGTCGAAAATGTTACATCAGTCGAGCACTTCACGACATATGAAGAAAAAACCTACTTGTCAAAAATGTTACACAAGCTCAACACTTCACGACATAGGAAAAGAGAAAACCTACTTGTCAGAAATGTTACACTAGCCGAACACTTCACGACATAGGGAAAAAAACTACTTGTCAAAAAGGTTACACCAGCCGAACACTTCAAGGCATAGGAAAAAAAACCCTACTTGTCGAAAATGTTACACCAGCCGAACATTTCGCGACATAGTGAAGAAAAACCTACTTGTCAAAAATGTTATACCAGCCGAACACTTCACGACATAAGAAAAGAAACCTACTTGTCGAAAATGTTACACCAGCCCAACACTTCACGACATAGGAAAAAATCCTGCTTGTCAAAAATGTTACACCAACCGAACACTTCACGACATTGGAAAAAAACCTACTTGTCGAAAATGTTACCGCAGCCGACCACTTCGCAACTAAAAAAAAAACCTACTTGTCAAAAAATGTTACACCAGCCCAACACTTTACGACCTAAAAAAAAAAAAATCGTACTTGTCAAAAATTTTATGCCAGCCGAACACTTCACGACATAGGAAAAAAACCTACTTGTCGAAAATGTTGCTCCGGCTGAACACTTCATAACCTAAAAAGAAATCCCACTTGTCAAAAATGTTACACCAGCCCAACACTTCACGACAGAAAAAAAAGCCTATTTGTCGAAATTGTTACACCAGCCGAACACTTTACGACCTAAAATAAATCTATCTTGTCAAAAATGTTACCCCAGCCGAACACTTCACGATGTGGGAAAAAAAACGTACTTGTCGAAAATGTTACACCAGCCGAACACTTCACAACCTAAAAAAAACCCTACTTGTCAAATTTGTTACACCATCCCAACAATTCACGACAGAAAAAAAACATATTTGTCGAAAATGTTACACCAGCCCAACATTTCACGACCTAAAAAGAAAATCTACTAGTTAAAAATGTTACACCAGCCGAACACTTCACGACAGAACAAAAGCCTATTTGCCGAAAATGTTACACCAGCCGAACACTTTACGGCCTAAAAAAAATCCATCTTGTCAAAAATGTTACCCCGCCGAATACTTCACGACACGGAAAAAAAGCCTATTTGTCGAAAATGTTACACCAGCCAAGCACTTTACGACCTAAGAAAAAAAAAACCTACTTGTCGAAAATGTTACACCAGCCCAACACTTCACAACCTAAAAAAAAATCCTACTTGCCGAAAATGTTACACCAGCCCAACACTTCACGACCGAAAAAAATTGTTGTCGAAAATGTTACACCAGCCCAACACTTCACGACCGAATAAAAAACCTGTTTGTCGGAAATGTTACACCAGCCCAACACTTCACGACTTAAAAAGAAAATCTACTTGTCGAAAATGTTACACCAGCCCAACACTTTACGACCTAAAAAAAATACTATTTGTCGAAAATGTTACACCAGCCCAACACTTCACGACCTAAAAAAACCTGTTTGTCGAAAATGTTACACCAGCCCAACACTTCACAACCGAAAAAAAAAACTGTTTGTCGAAAATGTTACATCAGCCCAACACTTCGACCTAAAAAAAATAGTTGTCGAAAATGTTACACCAGCCGAACACTTCACGACCTAAAAAAGAAAACCTACTTGTCGAAAATGTTACACCAGCCCAACACTTCCACGACCTAAAAAACCTACTTGTCGAAAATGTTACACCAGCCCAACACTTCACGACCTAAAAAAAACCTACTTGTCGAAAATGTTACACCAGCCCAACACTTCACGACCTAAAAAGAAAACCTACTTGTCGAAAGTGTTACATCAGCCCAACACTTCACGACCTAAAAAAAATACTACTTGTCGAAACGTTACACCAGCTCAACACTTCACGACCTAAAAAAAACCCTACTTGTCGAATTGTCACATCAGCCGAACACTTCACGATCTAAAGACAAAAACCCTACTTGTCAAAAATGTTACACCAGCCGAACACTTCACGACAGAAAAAAAAACCTACTTGTCGAAAATGTTACATCAACCGAACCCTGCCAACCTAACGCCAAGTGCGATCATCTACAATTTTAGATAAACGAGTTAAATTCATTATTTACCGTTCAAACTCCACTTCGGCTCTCCCTCACATCTAAGTAACAATCGATATGAGGATTTCTACTCCAATGAAGGCGAACGTCCAGAGAGAATCGGTGTTTGCAGATCGGCCATCAACTATTCAGGCGCGTGGGGTCGGCGGTTCTGGCGTTCAGACATTCGAAGAGAAGCGACCGGCATTTCATTTAACGAAACTGCTGATCTGGTTAGGAGCCCGTTTCGGAATGCAGTTTCAGTAAGTGTTTGGGTTTTGCTTTTTTGAGATACAATCTTATTACATGTTCCCAAGATTAAAAGGTAATTTAACACTGCAACTTGTTCCAACGATTCACTGATATCTTATTTTCATATCTTATTTTGATATTATTTTAAAGTCTGCTATTATTATAGTTATTGACAGTAGCAGTACTATTAGTAGTAGTAGTGACAGCAGCAGTATATATAAATTTTGATAATAACCACAAGTATATCCCATGAATTATACTAGCTTTCGGCATTCAAGTTAAAGTAAAATCAAGTATGAAATTTTAAATCATATATCGTAAATATTTGAAAGTGACGTTTGCAGAATGATAATATTCGGACAATCAAGTCTTCAAAATATAAAACTAGCACAATTTTTTAAAACAATATTCGATAACAGAAAACTAAATTGACATTGTTTTTAATATTAGGATGAGTTCGAACGAATACTACTGCAGTTTAAAAAGTAGTCTCGAGTTACTTTTTCTTTCATACGTGTGGAGAGAGAGAGAGAGAGAGAGAGAGAGAGAGAGAGAGAGAGAGAGAGAGAGAGAGAAAGTTTAACTACTGTGCATTATTTCATAATAGGGAAATATGCATTGCTAACGATAACGATTGTTTCTGTTATTTATTCGATAATATATTAAAAAAAGGAAAGGTACCTGGTTTTAAAAATATTAAGAAAATTACTTTAGCCCGAGGAATGTTCCTGAGAGAATAATAACGGTTCCGTGAACTCTGCAAATGGTGACACACCTTTTTGTCATCACTGATACAAATTAAAATTTCAGTAAGTCAGCAAAGGATTAAATATCAGCTGCTAAGAGAAAGAAGTGGATTACCTTCAAAATATAATAATTAGTTTTACTTCCTTCCCTAATTCAAATGCTGCAATGGTGATCAGACTGAACATATGTTACAGCCGTCATTATTCTATATTCATTTGTCCCAAAGCTGGTCCTGTAACAAACTTCATTATTACCTTCGTCATCCGTCTAACTTTACAGTTGTGTATTAAAAGAAAGTATGCGAAGTGAGCAATAAGAGGAAAATTGAAACAATGATTCTCTAAGGTGGCAGGTAATAAGTCACAGGAAAAAAGTCACAGAAAAAAAGTCACAATTTTGGCTAGGAAAAAAATCATAGGAAAAAAGTCACATTAATTTATGGTGGCAATTAAGGTGATAAAAAAATATATTTTGGATCTTTCCAAGATAGTGGCCCCCAAAAAAGTTCGGGGGTCGTTATCTAGGACTAATATTTCTTAGGCTTAGGGGGTCATTATCTTTATGATATTTACAGTCTTTTGTTTATGCTATTACAGTTATTCTCAACGGGGTTGTACTAAACACGCCGCAAAGGTAGATACATACCCTTGGGGATCACTATCTAGGAAAGATTGTGACTTTTTTTCCTGTGACACTTTTTTTTACCTGGATTCGATTCTAGTCTGCGCCGGAATGGGAAAGATTAACATTTTCAAGAACGCGAGTAGCGCCGTCAGTGCACCTCACACGGTACACAGTAGGCGTCACATAAGATTCTTTACAGGGTTCTCTGGCCCATAGCTGCAACCCCTTTCATTACTTTTACTGTACCCCAGTTTATAGACTCTTGCCTCCATCTTACTTTCCACCCTCTCCTAACAATTATTTCAGCTTTCTTTTCAGCCCTGAATGAGCTCATAGGACTCAGAGACTGGCTTTTGGCCTAAATTTTGTATTCCAATTCTAACGTTTTCATTACTCATCTATTAATTAACAGATAAACGTGTAGTACCCTTTTCTGGTTTTATCGATTCTCTTGTCTATCTTTACGTCAGCCGTCGTCATACTTCCCAAAAGAGCATCTAAACAGGCAATCTCGCTTATATGATATTCTGTTCCATCAGGGATACAACATTCTCTTGAGTTTACCTCGATCGCCGACTGTATTACATATCTCTGATCAGAGCTTCATTTCCCGTCTTTCAGGGATTAGAGTAAGATTTCTGTATCTGAGACACAGAATAGCTTTGGTTTTCGAGAATCAAATGCTTTTGGAAATGCGTCGTGTTCTCACGATGTTGCAACACTAATCGGCGAGCTTCTAACTACATGAAGCAATATTTCCTTAGATTCAGTCATTTACAGTATATACATCGGAAATACTAGAACAACGCACAATACAGTTAATTTCCGGATAGCCATAGTTGTTTTCTGTGCAGTCATTTTTTGATAATTCAAAGGCATTTGAATATCTATTATTATTATTATTATTATTATTATTATTATTTATTATTATTATTATTATTATTATTATTATTATTATATTAAGAAGAACCCTTAAGGGACAAGCACGCAGGGGCCATTTACTCGAAATTCAACCTTCCAAACAATATGGTGTTCATTGAATCTACAGGAATACTGTTTTGTTGGCAAAAAGATTATTCAAATCACTCTCTCTCTCTCTCTCTCTCTCTCTCTCTCTCTCTCTCTCTCTCTCTCTCAACCCTTGTTCCATGTGTAAAAAAAAAAATCAAAAATTAAAGATAAAATCCTAATTGTGATTGCATATCGTCTGACTATCTCCTGTGCCATTTTTCAAGTGCTTACTTATGACCAGCCACAGTTCTTATATTTTTGGTGTGAACTCCACCTACTTTGTAACCAGGGTATATAACAGGATACAGTAACATCGATACTTTCTGTCCAAAAAACGTGAAGAACATCACTCCTTTAACTCTCCAGCATCATGAATTATCACCGTGATTCATCACATGCGAGAGTCAGGCATTCACACAGACACAAAGGCACAAAAATACAATTCTTTGACTGTTTCGTAAATGTAGCTAGTTGGTATTATTTATGGCCTGGCGCCGCTTGCTGAGCGGTGATTAATGGCGAAATTATGTATCAACTTGGCTGGGTTTTATCTTCGCGAATTAATGATACTGTGATATTCCAGTATTTTTCCCCGTTTTAAAAGATTTGATTACATTGATGTCTGAAGTAAGTGATGTTCGGTCATTGTTTTGTTGGAGGCAGTTCTTGTTTTAGCATTTTTGTTTGCATTCTAATTCATCGTTTCAAAGTTCGTGGCCTGGTGATACATAATATAGATATTACCATATATGCATACATACATAATATATATATATATATATATATATATATATATATATATATATATATATATATATATATATATGTGTGTGTGTGTGTGTGTGTGTGTATGTACGTAAGTATATGTATATATGTATATATAAATATTTATATATATAATACGTACACATACATACACATACACACACACACACATATATATATATATACATATGGATATATATATACATACATAATAGGTCATTCACTACATAAAACTAATACATGTGGGTCTCAATTTTATCGCACTCTAAGAGTTTGATGGTTTGTCGCAGCAAGTATCAAAGAAGCATTATTTACTTTGAAAGCAAGTTCTTCAATCATATTTAAACAGGACACTTGAGAGAAGACGTATAATCACAAACGCAAATTAAATAATGTATAGAAAATCCTTCAGTCACGCATATACCGGATAATGTCAATACCGAACAATGTCAATACTGAATAATGTCAATACCTTTCTTTGTGAAAAGCTTGCAAGATATTGAACTGCTACTGCGAGACTGTCAGTGTGTTAGTCTTCTTGATATTAGACGTAAATAGTAGTAATTTTTTCGGTCTTTGATTGGTAATTTAAAATCAACTGCATTGTTTAATATCATTCTTGTGGATTTATATACATAGAACTGTTACTTGCAGACTGAAGAAGTTATAAATTCACTGTATCTAAAAGACAACCAAGTCGAGTAATTCAGTTTTTGTGGCTAGAATTCATCGTAAATATGTGTACATTGCACGTAATATCTTATATGACTGATTTAATATTCACGCTAATTCCTCCCACATTAAATATCATAGAGTCCTAGAATCTCGAGATTTTTTCCTTTTTATTAGGTGCTTAAAACCTAAATGCAGATGGTTTCCTCTCGTACCTAATGAATGGTGGGGTGGATATAAAAAAAATCCTATATACTGGGGGAATGGAAGAAAATCCTGCATATTTTATGGAGGATATACTTGTCACAGGATTTATTCCACAGCCCTGGCTAGCTCTTGAGAAGAGGACCGTGTTTTCGTTTGTCAGTTTGGATGTGGAGTTCCACCATGCAGGATATAATATTCAGAAGTACTGTTGTGCATTAAGATAAATTTAGCATTAATAAGAAGAGTACAAAGGACACAATTAAAAAGATGATAGCCCTTTAGCTTCTTTCACTAACTCTACAATTTTTAGCAAGATTTATAAAAACACCACACTGATTGTACCATAAGTGATCACCATCTAGATTTTAGCAGTAACTAAGCATGCCATAAATGCTATAAACCTTTATCTTTGAAGACTGACTTGCAATTGAAGATTTCAATCACATCTCGGAATAAGATCTTCAAAAGGAAAAAAAAACGTTAAATATTCCACTAATAAATTCTTAAAAGAATACTTCCAGGAAACGTTCGTCTCTTTATCTTATATTTATGCATTTAAATAGAACAAATTCGAAAGAATGGATAAACATAGTTTACGTTTTCCTCCCAAAACCACCGCTAACATTCAAATGCACTAACCACCTCTCCATGGCCCGGGGATGTCATTATTACCACTGTCTGCTCCACGCCTCGTTTCCTGAGCGAATGAGCACCCATTATCAGTCTGTACCTGCTCATTCTTTACAGTTTCTGCTTTAATTCTATGTGAAATCAGCCCTTTGTCTGCAATGCTTTCAGCCCCTATTACTTATTTATTTATTAATGTTTTTATCTATGACAGTTTTCTAATAACTAATCTGCTAACTGAGAATTTTGTGCAATTAGAACTTCGAAAGTTCAAAGGAAGATGCAATAACTGCTACCCTAAAGCAGTTCCCCATTGGACGGATGGGTACTGTTCTCAGCTAGCAATCTGCTGGCCCCGCATTCGATTCTCCGACCGGCCAATGAAGAATTAGAGGAATTTATTTCTGGTGATAGAAATTCATTTCTCGCTACAATGTGGCTCGGATTCCACAATAAGCTGCAGGTCCCGTTGCTAGGTAACCAGTTGGTTCTTAACCCAGCAAAATAAATTTAATCCTTCGGGCCAGCCCTAAGAGAGCTGTTAATCAGCTCAGTGGTCTGGTTAAACTAAGGTATACTTAACTTACTCCCCACGTACTTTTAATAACTGACTGATATTTCTCTCTATTTATTTATTTATCAGTTTGTTAAGTTTCTTTCTCTCTAATAACTGATCTCTTTTCTAGTATTTCATATTAACTTATAAGTTGTTTCAAATCAACACTTTGTTTTTGGAAGCTACAATTTCAAGTCAATGGCCACTACAGGAATGTTCCACCTGCTGAATAATAATAATAATAATAATAATAATAATAATAATAATAATAATAATAATAATAATAATAATAATAATAATGTGTGTAATAAAAATCCACAACTGTGAATTTCTTAGCAATAATAATAATAATAATAATAATAATAATAATAGAATTTATTATACAACTTAGGTTTTCTATGTCGATAAGTTATTCCGTGACACTGTTCATTTATGGTTTGACAACCTAAGTATTACTCTGCAAATCAACCTCGTAATGAGACGGATTTCAATGGAATGCCGCTCGGTTTGTAATTGGCTTGCTGCATTTACGAAACACTTACCAACAATACTATGAAGATGATGATGATGATGATGATGATGATGATGATGATGATGAGAGAGAGAGAGAGAGAGAGAGAGAGAGAGAGAGAGAGAGAGAGAGATCATACACGTCACTAGAATGGGTAAGTCACCCAACAATGAGTCACCCAACTAGAAATTTATTTAAATTGATTTATGTTTTGCATTGAAGTATTTTTCTGTGCAAATCATATAATGCAAACTTAGGATATTTAAACATAGGATGTGGTAAATGAAAATGCTAATAAAGTAACGGAGAAAAGTGATCATTTATCATATAAAATAAAACGGGTTTACTAGTCTTTCGGTAGTTTTAAGCCTTCCTGGAGTTAAGATTAACTATAAACGTGTAAAAAATGCGCCATAGTTTCTTCGGTTCAATCGCGTTTCCTGTACATCGTGTAATCAAGGCCACCGAAAATGGATCTATCTTTCGGTGGTCTCGGTATAATGCTGTGTGAACCGCGGCCCATGAAACTTTTACCACGGCCTGGTGGTGGCCTGGCCTATATCGTTGCCAGGCGCACGATCATGGGTAACTTTAATCTTAAATAAAATAAAATAAAAATACTGAGGTTAGAGGGCTGCAATTCACTATGTCTGATAATTTGAGGGTGGATGACCAACATACGAATTTCCAGCCCTCTAGCCTCAGTAGGTTTTAAGATCTGAGGACAGAAAAAGTGCGGACGGACAGACAAAGCCGGCACAACAGTTTTCTTTTCAGAAAACTAAAAATAATTTATTTACTGTGCTGTGATTAATGGCGAAGCAATTGGTGTTTAATGCAATCACCTTCTTGGGAAAAAGTTACAGAAATATACACATTCATGCATATCAAGAGCTACATAATTAAACACATCATTACCAATCGTAGAGTGAAAGGCACGTGGAGACGTACATAAAATTGATCATGTATGTCTGAGTATATATATCTTTAATATTTATAAATATTCTTATGCATATCGTGTACATAAACACACACACACACACACACATATATATATATATATATATATATATATATATATATATATATATATATATAAAATATGTATATATGAATTTATATATGCGTGTGTGTATGTACACGAATATGCATAGGAATATTTACAAACATTAAAGATTTATCTTAGCCTTTCAGTTACTTCTGATCATTACTTCCATCCTGCACAACTACATTCCCTCATTAGTCAAGATCGTTCTAAGATATCCCCTACGTCATCACACAAATCAACATTCCATATTCTTAATACGACACTGAAAACCCTGATCGGAGGAATGGTATCCTATGGATATCCTACAGCTCATTTCACCGGCTGAAATTATTCAGATCGAGTCCAGGTCTAATTGGCTCCTTATAGCAGAACGGGTTTCAATTAATGTACAAAAGCTACAAATTAATCTACAAATTCAATTGCACTACATTCTGCCTATGGCGCTGAAACATTTACATAACTAACGAACGGTGACTCAAGGAGAGAGAGAGAGAGAGAGAGAGAGAGAGAGAGAGAGAGAGAGCTGAATTGAATATAGAATTTAGGCCAAAGGCCAAGCACTGGGACCTATGAGGTCATTTAGCGCTGGAGCGTAAATTGACAGTAAAAGGTTTAAAGGTGTAACAGGAGGAAAACCTCGCAGTTGCATTATTGTTAGGAGCGGTGGAAAGTAAGATGGAAGAAAGAGAATATGAACGGAGGTACAGTAAAAGGAACGAAAGGGGTTGCAGCTAGGGGCCGGAGGCACACTGCGAAGAACCTTAAGTAATGCCTACAGTGCACCGCATGAAGTGCACTGACGGCACTAACCCCCTAAGAGAGAGAGAGAGAGAGAGAGAGAGAGAGAGAGAGAGAGAGAGAGACTTGTATGTCATGAATGGTGCTGATCAAATCGATTTAATCAAGATAACAACCACAGTGTCGAAAAAAATTATCATTTGTAAACTGTAATTCCAGCTTTCTCCAAACCAAAGCATGGACAGTTTTTTCAGTTAACTGAATGTTAAATGCATTACTTAATCCCTGGAGTTTAAATGTCTTTAATAACAACATTAAACACTGAAAGGAGGAAATCCTAGAAACAAAAAAATTGAAATATGGTTGCACATGCATAAATGATGAAAAGGTTAATTTTCATAAAACTGTATG
>NC_089799.1:20012408-20019908 GCF_040412425.1 Macrobrachium rosenbergii
ACATATCAGTGCATTGAGATGTGGTTTCTTCAATTTTTTTATAAGATCTCTTTCTTCCCAATTTTTTTTATCTCTCTACTCTCTCTCAGGAAAGTAGTGTCAGTGAATATTTCTCCATAATCTTTGTTTTCGTTTTTCATATATAAACAGTTTTGGTTATAAGCATAGCTTCACGCTTTACATTTTCTTCTCCAGTCATACACTAATTAGTTACAATAACTCCAATAATTTATTTAGCTATACATCATGTGGTAATGGCATTCATTCTTCATCCAAAAATCAGAATTGCGAGGTGCGTCACAAAACACTCCCACGAGCACTAAAGCAGAAATAAATTACGATTCTTCATCGGCAACGTAAATGAAGCAATCGAGAAAAGAAATTTCATAGCCCAACAACTGTTGCGAGGTGGCAACTGAGGGTGCAATTCATCGCTATATCATAATTCTGGTGTTCACCTTTGTAATGAAAGACATCTATTTTCAACGGTCTTTGCAAATTCACCCATCCCTTTGTTTGAAAGTAATTTCTTTTTATTAGTGCTGGCTTTAAATCTATTCATTTTATGACATGTTTCGGCGAAGAATGAAATTAACTGAAGCATAAAGCGTAATTTTAATGATGCAAAGCTTTTACAGTTAATTCTGCATTTCTTGACGTCATTAATCCATTTCATATTGAAGTCGTCAACGATGTTTTTCTTTACGTTTCTGTTCCCGCAGAAATTACATTTCCTTTGAGTACTGATGATTTCAAAACTGAAATAAATTATTTGCTTCTACGTTTATCTTGTTATCGCCTCACGAAATTTCAGACAGGTATTTATCTATTTAATATCTCAAATCCTTGATTAATGTAAAGAATACGGTGATTTTGTCTCTTTATGATATCATTAGCTATGAAGCTTTTCATTAACAATAACGGTAAAAGTGAGACTTGTATAGAAAAGGAATTTATTGTTTGATTTATATACAACTTAATGAAGGAAGTAATATGAAACAGATAATTCTTTAACTTATGTACAATCTATTTTTCGTTTTCTGTAAAAGAAAACCATTTTGCCGGCTTTGTCTGTCCGTCCGCACTTTTTCTGTCCGCCCTCAGATCTTAAAAACTACCAAGGTTAGAGGACTGTAAATTGGTATGTTAATCATCCACCCTTCAATCATCAAGCATGTCAAATTGCAGCCCTCTAGCCTCAGTAGTTTTTTTTTTTATTTATTTAAGGTTAAAGTAAGCCATAATCGTGCTTCTGGTAACGATATAGGACAGGCCACCACCGGGCCGTGGTTGAAGTTTCATACAGCATTGTGCAGACACCACCGAAAGATAGATCTATTTTCGGTGGCCTTGATTATATGTACGCTGTAGCAGCTGTACAGAAAACTCGATTCGGCGCATATTTTACTTGTTTTATGAATCCTCTCCTCATCTCTGGAAATAGTTAATTTGCAACTGGTTGGGAAATGTAACAACCTCTGGTTTCTTAATTTCTGATAAGGAATTAATTCTCCTGATGGTGACAAACCCTAAACGCAGTGAGTTATGTGAAAGGGGAAAGTCATAAAATACGATATTATCCTAATTCCTTTGATGTCCTTCGCAGACATCAGTCAGCCATCTTCTATAAAGATTCATTCGAGTTTTTTTTCACTTGTGACATTTGTTAATATTATTTAGAGGTGTAAAGGGGAACGGATTAAATCGAAGATATAAGCAATAATACATGAATCTTATCGTGATTATTAGACTAATTAAATGAATCCCCTCGGTACAAAAATGTTACTTCCCATCAAGATTATTTGTGCGGAAATAATATCATTACGTTACCCCAGTGCAGGTATAGTAGATAAACTTTCTACTTTTCGCCTGCTTTCCTGCTAATTAGGTTTACATTCGACTCTTCCCATGCAGCTGAAGTTACAAAATTCAAGCCTTTGCTGGAAATCTGAGAATCATCATAGAAGGGGATTTAGCCTCTACTACAAAGTAACAGCTATCTTCGAACAGCAATAGTAAGACCTTCAGGATTACTCTTGCCTCCTTAAACATCAGAATCCGAATGGAGAGGAATGGAACTAAAAACTCTTACGAGCACTAAAGCAACAACAGTGCGATTCTTCGTCGGCAACAAAAACAAAGCAACCGAGAAATTTTATGGCCAAACAACGGTTGTTGAGGTGGCAATTCAAGCTGCAAGTGTCACTGTTAACAGCAAAAAGCTTCTTAATTCTTTGATAGTATTATAATGCTGGCAATTTACTTTGTTGAGAAAGATATTACTATTTTCTAAGGTCTATGCAAATTTACTCGTCCCTTTTGTTTGAAGGCAATGTCCTTTTATTAGTGCTGGTTTTAAATCTGTTCATTTCATGACAACAGGTTTCGGTGAAGAATGAAATTATTAATTAAAATATAAGGTGTCGTTTTAAAATTGCAAAGCTTTATCGCTAATACTTGTATTTCTGCCTTTTTTTTACAGCACAATCCATTTCATTATGAAGTCATCGACTATGTTTTTCTTCACGTTGCTTTTTCCGCAGAAACTACATTTCCTTTGAGTACTGATGATTTTAAAACTGCAATAAATTACATATCTTGTTATCTTCTCAGAAAATGTCATATAGTTATTTCTTTATTAGTATCTCAGAGCCGCGATAAACGTAAAATATATTACGATGATTATGTCTCTTTTCGTGACTGATCATCAGCTAAGTAGCTTTTCATTAACAATAACGGTAAAAGGTGAGACTAGTACAGATGCTGAATATACTGACAGATTCAATATAACTTCCTGAAGGGAACACGGCAAAACATAATTCTTTACCTTGTATGCAATCCATTTTTAAGTTAATAAATCCGTTACTACTTATCCCCGGAAGCAGTTAATTTGCAACTGGTGGGGAAATGTAATAACCTCTGGTTTCCTAATTTCTGATAAGGAATTAATTCTCCTGATGGTGACAAACCCTAAAAGCAGTAAGTTATGTGAAAGGGGAAAGTCATAAAATACGATATTATCCTAATTACTTTGATGTCCTTCGCAGACATCAGTCAGTCACCTTCTATAAAGATTCATTCGAGTTTTTTCTTCACTTGTGACATTTGTTATTACTATTTAGAGGTGTAAAAGGAACGGATTAAATTGGGGATATAAGTGATACTAAATGGATCTCATTGTGATTATTAGACTAATTAAATGAATCCGTCCAGTGCAAAAATGTTAAATGCCATTATGATAATTAGTGCAGAAATAATATCATTTATGTTACTCCAGTGCAGATGTAACAGTTTTATACTTCGCCTACGTTCCTGCTAATTGGGTTTGCATTCGAGCTCCTGCTAGGCAGTTAAAGCTACAAAAACACAAACCTCTACTGGAAATCTGAGAATCGTAAAAAGGGATTTAACTTACGTTACAAAGTAACATTTACCTTCGAACAGCCAGTAGTAGGATCCTCAGGATTAGTCCTGTCCTTTTAAGCAACAGAATCTGAGGAAGTGAGAATGCATGGGCTTCCGCTGGCATTTAAAATATAGTATTTGGTATTCATCGGGATTTTTTGTCCTAGCAGTGTCCTTTCACAGTATTTAAAATTTTGCTTCTCAGCACGAATGTGATCAGGCAGTGCTATTTTAGAGTGGATAAAATCTTGTTCATCAATACCATGTGTTGTCCCTATGGTATGGCATGCCCTTATATAGTGGTTCAAAGCTTCCTCACAGGCACCACTGTTGTCGACCTCTGGCCGCTCACATTGGTTAAAATCTTGCTCATGAATACCACTGTTCTCCATAAAGTCTGGCAGTGCTCTCTCACTGAGCTTACATCTTGCTCGCGAATACCACTGTGCTTTCCCCATTATCTAGCAGTGCTCTATCACAGTTCTTGCATCTTGCCTTGAGGTCCTCTGCGTTCTCCATATGGTCTAGCAGTGCTCTCTCAAAGTTCTTGCATCTTGCCCTTGAGGACCTCTGTGTTCTCCATATGGTCTAGCAGTGCTCTCTCAAAGTTCTTGCATCTTGCCCTTGAGGACCTCTGTGGTCTCCATATGGTCTAGCAGTGCTCTATCACAGTTCTTGCATCTTGCCCTTGAGGACCTCTGTGTTCTCCATATGGTCTAGTAGTGCTCTATCACAGTTCTTGCATCTTGCCCTTAAGGACCTTAACGTTCTCCATATGGTCTAGTAGTGCTCTCTCAAAGTACTTGCATCTTGCCCCGCGGACCTCTGTGTTCTCCATATGGTCTAGCAGTGCTCTCTCAAAGTTCTTACATCTAGCTCATGAGCAACACTGTGCTCTCCATAAGGTGGGAGTGCTCTTTCACAGTGGTTAAATATCTTGCTCTCTCGTGAGCACCAATGTGCCCGCCCTATAGGCTGACAGTGCCTTTTCACAGCGGTTAAAATCTTGCTCATGATCATCACTGTGTTCTCTCCTTGGCAAGGCTGTGCTCCAGTTCTTTGAAGGTCTAAGTATGACAACGGTGTGGTGTAATACTTCTCATTAGTTACCAAGTAATACTGCTAGTTATAAATGCACAATCGGATACCAATGCCATTGCTGTTAGTTCTGCTCCTTATTTTTTGTTATATTTTGTTTTTTTACGTTACAGCTGAATAATGTTTAAACTGCATAATTTGTAACTTCGTATTATATTAAACTAATAAATTTCCCTTAGGCAGTCTTCACATACACTTGATCATCAGGACTCTGGGTGACCAACTACTTAAGGAAATTCTTTTTTTATTTCATTTAATAATATTTTTAAAGCATGTATCTCGACTATGCAGTCTCTTTTTATACTTTATTAAATTTGTGAGACAAGGGCAACACAACAAAACACTAGGATCAATCCAAGCATCCTCGTTCACACTGTGCATTTTGAGAGAGAGAGAGAGAGAGAGAGAGAGAGAGAGAGAGAGAGAGAGAGAGAGAGAGAGAGAGAGAGAGAGAGAGTACTATTACAATAAGCTGTTTGTTCTTCATTCTGGATTCCTGCCCAATCTTATTATTCACAGCAGTTCCATTTGCAACAACATGTTAAGAGCAACCACATCCTGTGCCGCGTGGAATATTGACTATATCTGCAAATGTGCAACATTAGAGTTGCACAGATTTTGTTCGTGGTTCTTTTTTGCGAGTGATATTTTAAAGTAGCATAACAGGCTTGTGTCAAAATACTGAAGCAAGTTTCGAATATCTTTCCATAACGTAATTTTTTTTACGTTATTATTTAATGCAATCTTTTTTGTTTGTCATGTTTTTCTTTTCAAGGTAAGAGTAACCAGGAAAACCCTGAGATCAACGCGAATTATGAACTTGAAAATTAAATATAAATCGTATAGATCACATTTTCACATAACCTCATGTTACTAATAATCACATTTGTGTATTAATTAAAGTCAAGATGAATGCAAGACTATGGGCACATCGCGAAATAAGGCATTTGGGATAAGTAGATTATTTTTTATGCTCTTATTACAGTTTCGACAGTAAACAGATATAATATCATTAATAAGCTGTAGGTCCCGTTGCTAGGTAACCAATTGGTTCTTAGCCACGTAAAAATAAATCTAATCCTTCGGGCCAGCCCTAGGAGAGCTGTTAATCAGCTCAGTGGTCTGGTTAAACTAAAATATACTTAACTTAATATGGAAACAACCATCAAGAAATTCCAT
Organism: Macrobrachium rosenbergii; assembly: GCF_040412425.1. NCBI lineage: Eukaryota > Metazoa > Arthropoda > Malacostraca > Decapoda > Palaemonidae > Macrobrachium > Macrobrachium rosenbergii. The sequence continues at coordinate 20,018,091 of NC_089799.1, forward strand.
TTGCTTAGGGAACTACTTCTTTTATTTAACGTGCTTTTTCCCATTTGTATATATGTGGTAAGCACGATGCCTTCTTTTGAAGGACTTTGATTTGGCTTTGGGGTAGACCGTAGTCTCGATCGGCTGCTCTGCCTGTCATCGCTTAGACCCCGGTAGGTATGTACATGTTTTGTACCAGCCACCCGCGTCCTTTCTCCCAGCAGCGAGTTGTTGCGCGGTTAGGTCGACAGTTTGAGACGTGTGAGGTGTCTGTTATGTTTTCAGGAGATGTTGGAGTGGTTTTGTTTGTGTGTGTATTAGTCTATAACACCCATTTGCTTTTAAGCAAACCTATCCGTTGTTTACATACATAATCCCGGGGTGTGTACACAGATAGTAAAGTGCCCGCCTCTCTGAATGGTCGGCTGCGGATTTGAACCCGCGCCACAGACCTCTATGATAAAGTCCGAAGTTGCTGCTCTAACCAACTTGGCCATCGAGGCTCTCCATTTGCTTAGGGAGCATTGTAGGGAATTTTTTTCAATAAAGGGGAATCTTTCATAATGACCGTATGATGATGTTGATGCAAATGGAACAATATTCAGACGATTTAGAAAGCAATTCCAGTCTCCCATAATCCCCAGTAATCGGATGTTCTCGAGAGCTACTGATACACGAAGTGACAACACTTTGCGAATAATGTTGTGGCAACTTACTCCCTAAACTATGTTGCTGAAGATTCCTATGAAATGATCAAAGCTCCCAAGACCCTTAGACATCAGAGTCTAATCAATTTATATCAGTATTATACATTTATTGCAAAATTTATTACTTATTCATATATCTTTTCCTGAGCTTTAATTTCTCTTCATCATTCATATTTCTTTTATTAGTAAACTTCCATCATGAGCCATAAATGATTTACAGGTTTTTATAAGGAAGAAAAATTTTATGAGAAGACAGGATTGTATTGTCCTACGCTTTAAGTAATTTCCTAAGTTCAGCTGAGACTTTATTACAACCTCTCTCTCTCATGCATAAATGTGTAATTTCATAGATGCTGTTACAATCTTTGTAACAGTACTGTTTCTTCACTTGTCTTTGACTTCTCTTTTGTATTATTCAGTTTAGGTACGGATACTTGCCAGGTTTTTTATGTCTTCAGATTATGTGTACGTCTTATAATCTGGCATTGCGGCGAAGTCCAGTTATTGATAAGATCGTAATTTATATTGCATATAAAATATAAAACGTCTACCAAGAAAAAGAAAGCTAGACTTTGTAAGTTATGGCAGCTATTATAGCATCCATTTTTGAAGAGTAATATATGCTAGGAAGTAATAATAGTGAAAGTATACATATTTGTCAACACAGTGAACTTCTTCCTTAGTAAACCGATTATCAGAGAATTTCGTATAAATTTCCTGTTATAAAGTATATATGTTCTAGGGTATTAAAACATATACTTTCTTTTTCCTCAGTTAAAAGCTGACATTGTTTCAGTGGTCTGGGGAGCACATTCGCTTCAAATATATTAAAAGGTTAGTTTTGAGAACGAAATCAAAATGTCAGGAAAGGATTTTGTGAACATGGTAGTTAATGACGATGCTCTTTACTTTACTGCCTCATTTTTTCCTTATTTTAGCCATCAAATACTCCATTATATATTATTGTTGTTGTTGTCGTGTTGACAAAATATATATGTATTTATATGTACACACACACACATATACTGTATATATATATATATATATATATATATATATATATATATATATATATATATATATATATATATATATATATATATATACATATATATATATATATACATATATA
>NC_089799.1:20024908-20037408 GCF_040412425.1 Macrobrachium rosenbergii
AGAGAGAAGATGTTAGATCATTTGGAAAAAAACTAAAAAGCGTTAAAGTGGAAGCCGATGCATTGATTTTGATGCCTTTTCCTTTATTTACTGATATGCAGAAACCTCAGTCGGCGAACAATCCGAACCATAAAATTTTACGAGCGAGAATACTGATGGAATGTCTGCACTGGCAATACTGAAAAGGTCAAGAAGAGTTAAAACATTTCTTCATGATGAATATCATTTATTAGCGGGGCGAAATATAACAGATCTTTTGCTGATGCTATCTTCGGCTCCGGAACACAAACCATTTTCGATAAAGAAGGTTTGGAAAAATACAAGATTTCCATGCTAATTTTAATGCATGATAAATGGTCGTTCTACAAAGTTAAATATATTATGAAGTTATAGTAAGACTCTGAAATGCTTTCAATGTCGTTTTCATTCGTCAAGTCCAGTAATTTGCAAATCACTAAAACATCCACTAAACGTGATTCCATTAATGTATCGAGCAAATACAACAAAAGTTTTAATACTTCAATAACAGTGTCGTCAGACAACCGTTATACTAGCAATATCCTACAACATAAAACCAAAATCTGATTTCTTTCTTTTTGTTATTTCTGAGAACGGAATTATGTCTTGTGGGTCTGGACACATAACAGTGTTTTTTTTTATTCGGCTAAAAGGAAGTAGACCAATATTAGGTAGATATGAACAAGTGAAGACAACTATTTGTACCTTACCATATATCTCTAAGATGCACATGATTACCAGTTACCAATCACGAAAATAAACAAGAAAATGTTGGACCTGATAGTTAGTTTTGCTTTGTCTCTGTTCTTTGTGTTAGCCCTTAGAACTTTCTGGGTATTGTCTGTTCTAGACTCTGGAGCCCATTCTGCCGAGGATACTCGAAGGAGGTTAAAAGGGAAACTACAAGTCTCAACAATCCTGCTAAATATCCATTGTCTTGCCTTGTTTCATGCTAAGCACCCGAGTCAATTCTAGACAACTGCTCCTCACCTTGAACAACTAACCCAGATTAAATAGTCTTTGTACGCTCTAAAATGGCTGCATAACCCCTTCAGTCTCGGTTGTTATCTGTGATGTTTGTTCTATTGTATCTGACTGCAAATGCTTTGGATTAAAGAAAAAAGATCTTGCACCGCATTCAGTCACTTTCCTTGTGGCCATGTAATGTGTTTATATGTTATATCGACTTGGCACTACCGATGAAGTGCACACACACACATATGTGTGTGTGTGTATATATATATATATATATATATATATATATATATATATATATATATATATATATATATATATATATATATATATATATATATATATATATATATATATATAAACTTCTATCGAGTAAGTAACACCGTGCGATAAATTTCTTGTAAGATAAAGGATGCTGGGAAAAGTAGATATCAGACACTATTCAGACTCCATCGCTTTTTCCACTTGTCAGCATTTTTATCCACTCCAGCTGCAATCATATGAGGTGCCTGGGGAACATTCTCTCATATTCTGGGATACTGAAATCTGACTATTGTTGAACAGGATTTAGATCTGTGAATAATTCATGTGGAATTTCATAGTCATTTTATTAGATGCCGAGTGATCTACTTAAAAACCTAAATATTTTCTAATATTATTATAGATAGATATTTATATCAATTATAGGTACTAAGAAATATCAAGATACAATTTCTCATTATACTGGCGATACCCTACAGGAATTTAAGACTCAATTTCTCATTACACTAACGATACCCTACAGGAATTTAAGGCTCAATTTCTCATTATATTAACGATACCCTACATGAATTTAAGGCTCAGTTTTTCATTATATTGACGATACCCTACAGGAATTTAAGGCTCAATTTTTCATTATAGTAACGATATATACCCTACATGAATTTAGGGCTCAATTTCTCATCATACTAACGATACCCTACAGGAATTTAAGGCTCAATTTCTCATTATACTAACGATACCCTACAGGAACTTAAGGCTCAATTTCTCGTCATACTAACAATACCCTACAGGACTTTAAGGCTCAATTTCTCATTATACTAACGTTACCCTACAGGAATTTAAGGCAATTTCTCGTTATATTAACGATAACCTACAGGAATTTAAGGCTCAATTTCTCATTATACCAACGATACCCTACAGGAATTTGAGGCTTAATTTAACATTATACTAACGATACCCTACAGGAATTTAAGGCTCAATTTTTCATTATACTGACGATACCCTACAGAAATTTAAGACTCAATTTCTTATTATACTAACGGTTCCCTACAAGAATTTAAGGCTCAATTTCTCATCATACTAACGATACTTTACAGGAATTTAAGGCTCAATTTCTCATTACATTAACGATACCCTACAGGAATTTAAGACTCACTTTCTTATTATACTAACGACTCCCTACAGGAATTTAAGGCTCAATTTCGCATTATACTAACGATACCCTACAGGAATTTAAGGCTCAATTTCGCATTATACTAACGATACCCTACAGGAATTTAAGACTCACTTTCTTATTATACTAACGACTCCCTACAGGAATTTAAGGCTCAATTTCGCATTATACTAACGATACCCTACAGGAATTTAAGGCTCAATTTCGCATTACACTAACGATACCCTACAGGAATTTAAGACTCACTTTCTTATTATACTAACGACTCCCTACAGGAATTTAAGGCTCAATTTCGCATTATACTAACGATACCCTACAGGAATTTGAAATTGAATCTCTCTTCCTTTTATCCCATGTGTAACCAACTTGTTTTTATTTTTGTGTTAATTCTATAAATCTTAATGAATAATATCATCAAACCTGCTTCTAAGTTTGGCATTAGATTTCAAAGACACATTTAGTCCTTCTTACAGTAAGCCTTGTCAGTCGTTATATGCAAAATCCTTCGATGGTATTCGGCAGAGTTGTCCCACTGCCAGAAAATGCAATACTCCTCTTCATAATTTATTATAAATTAGTTACCAATAGCTTGATGATTCTGCTCTTTCTATAAAACTTTAGAATAATTCTCGTTAAAAAATCATAAAGTAATCCATATATATCATGGTTATTCTTCCATACGAATGGATACATGGATTCATTAGATATATATCAGGACGAATTCAGTCCAGTCATTTTATTCTTGTGTATCACCCATTGAGATTGATTCAAATGTATACCTCGATCACACAGACATGGTTCTCTGTCACTGCAATTGTGTTTGGATGAACTGATGAAGAACCTCTTATTGTGGTTACCCTGTTGGCTATAAACACTTTTTATAACATAACAATTTTTGCCAATGGCTTGCAAGCAAGTTTAGATATTTTGAGAACTGTAATGCAACTGTAGTATTTATTCCCGTTAATCTCTTAATTTCTATGATTTCATTTAGTTACTGAAAACGTTATTGGTACATCAAAATGATACCGAGAATGGACTGTTTTTTTCTTACAAATTTGATGGTTAGACAAAAATAAGGTAAGCTACTTTTAGAAAGTAATGAAACAAAGAATGATAAGAATGAAAACAATAATTGGCAACATACAACTTTTTCTTGACAATCATGTGACACCCAATCCTAATTTTTTTAATACAGCTTAAGTAAAACTTGCCTACTGTGTAGTTGATTTTGTTTCTATTCTAGTTTTGCTTTGGTTTGATCTCCATCTTTATAACAGTTAAGCTTAGCAATAATATCTGATAATGACTTTCGAATCTTACTAAATAATTTTGTGTAGCAATTATTTTAACCACTATGGTCACCATTAACTTTTGCATGGTCATCGGCTTGAAAATGGTTCCTACAAAAATTACAAACACACTCAAACACACACACGCGCGCGCGCGCACTAAAAATATATACAGTAAGTATGAATTTATATACACATGTATATATACGACACACACACACACACACACATATATAAATATATATATATATATATATATATATATATATATATATACATATTATATATAGTTACATATAGTAATAATTTTCTGCCAACTAGATCTTAATTGTGTAAGAAACAGAATATTTTACTAATGTGTATAATAATTCTAGAAGCGCTCAAGAACATCCTTTTGCTTCCTTACCATCATCACATTTATTGATATTATCATTATCCTGGTCATCGCCATATTTTCAAAATCGCAATTCTCATCAGAAGTGAAACTAAATGTTTAATATTCCCCTGCTTACCTCTGGTAAGAAAATCCTTGATATTAGTAAGGCCTTGTTCAGTGATGATACATATATAACCAATTGACTTAAATGCTAAAAAATTTTTCTGTCTTGCTCGACATTTTGATCAAAATATTCGTCTTGATCCATAATCTTAGCTGATGCTTTATATGAAAAGAAACAATATATCAACAGTTACGAAATTAACAATGATGTTATTGTGGGTGAGAGACTCAGAATTTCACAAGAGAATCTTTACAAATTATGATTCTACAAATAATTATTATCGCTTAATCATTAGAATGCAGAAGGATTACGGGGCTTCTCAAGCCTACTGGATTTTCTCTTTGATGCTGCAATTTAAACTCCCAATGATGAATTAGCTTCGGGAAAGCTAACGTACGTAAATTCTAATGTTTACTGAGCAGTCTCTCTTAGAGGAATACGTTAGGTACACACAGTGATTTCGTTCAAAGCCCCTCGGAAACCGCACATTCAGTAAAGGACAATTTAGGATTATGTATTGGCAACACCAGATGATATAGGATCATGTATTGGCAACATCAGATGATTTACAATTATGTACTGGCAACACCAAAGGATTTAGGATTATGTATTGGCAACACAGACGATTTAGGATTATGTATTGGCAACACCAGACGATTTAGGATTATGTATTGGCAACATCAGACGATTTAGAATTATGTATTGCAACACCAAAGGATTTAGGATTGTGTATAGGCAACACCACACGATTTAGGATTATTATGTATTGTCAACACCAGACGATTTAGGATTATGTATTGGCAACACCAGACGATTTAGGATTATGTATTGGCAACATCAGACAATTTAAAATTAGGTATTGCAACATCAGACAATTTAGGATTATGTATTGCCAACACCAGACGATTTAGGATTATGTATAGGCAACACCAGACGATTTAGGATTATGTATTGGCAACACCAAACTATTTAGGATTATGTATTGCAACACCAAACGATTTAGGATTATGTATTGGCAACACCAAACGATTTAGCATTATGTATTGGCAACACAAACACCATATGATTTAGCATTATGTATTGGCAACACCATATGATTTATGATTATATATTGGCAGCACCAGATGATTTAGCATTATGTATTGGCAACAAAAAACGATTAGAACACAAAACGATTTAGGATTATGTATGGCAGCACAAAACGATTTAGGGATTATGTATTATAATACAAAACGATTTAGGATTATGTATTGGCAAAAAAACTATTTAGGATTATGTATTGGCAACACAAAACATTTAGGGATTATGAATTGGCAAATATTATATATTTAGGGATTATGTATTGGCACCAGATGATTCAATATTATATATTGGCAAATAGGATTTAGATTATGTACTGACAACATCAGACAGTTGAAAATTATGTATTGGCAACACCAAAGGATTTAGGATTCTGTTTTGGCAACACCAGACGATTTAGGATTATGTATTGGCAACACCAGACGATTTAGGACTATTATGTATTGGCAACACCAAATGATTTAGGATTATGTATTGGCAATATCAGACGATTTAGAATTATATACTGGCAACACCAAAGGATTTAGGATTATGTATTGGCAGCACCAGACGATTTAGGATTATGTACTGGCAACACCAGACGATTTAGGATTGTGTATTGGCAACACCAGACGATTTAGGATTATGTATTGCCAACACCACACGATTTAGGATTATATATTGGCAACACAAAACGATTTAGGATTATGAACTGGTAACACAAAACGATGTAGGATTATGTATTGGCACATCAGATGATTTAGTATTATGTATTGGCAACACTAGACGATTTAGGATTATTATGTATTAGCAACATCAAACGATGATTTAGGATTATGTATTGGCAACATCAGACGATTTAGGATTATGTCTTGGCAACACCATACGATTTAGCATTTGTATTGGCAACACCAGACGGTTTAGGATTATATACTGGCAGCACCAGATGATTTAGCATTAAGTATTGGCAACACAAAACGATTTGAACACAAAACGATTGGAACACAAAACGATTTAGGATTAAGTATTGGCAACACAAAACGATTTAGGATTATGTATTGGCAACACAAAACGATTTAGGATTATGTATTGGTAACACAAAACGATTTAAGATTATGAATTGGCAACAAAAATCTATTTAGGATTATGTATTGGCACACCAGATGATTTAGTATTATGTATTGGCAACACCAGACGATTTAGGATTATTATGTATTGGCAACATCAAACGATTTAGAATTATGTATTGGCAACACCAAAGGATTTAGGATTCTGTTTTGGCAACACCAGACGATTTAGGATTATGTATTGGCAACGCCAGACGATTTAGGACTATTATGTATTGGCAACACCAGACGATGTAGCATTATGTATTGGCAACACCAAATGATTTAGGATTATGTATTGGCAACATCAGACGACTTAGAATTATATACTGGCAACACCAAAGGATTTAGGATTATGTACTGGGCAACACCAGACGGTTTAGGATTATTTATTGGTAACACCATACGATTTAAGATTATGTATTGGCAACACCAGACGATTTAAGATTATGTATTGCGAACACCACACGATTTAGGATATATTGGCAACACAAAACGATTTAGGATTATGAACTGGCAACACAAAACGATGTAGGATTATGTATTGGCACATCAGATGATTTAGTATTATGTATTGGCAACACCAGAAGATTTAGTATTATTATGTATTAGCAACATCAGACTATGATTTAGGATTATGTATTGGCAACACCAAACGATTTAGGATTATGTATTGGCAACACCAGACGATTTAGCATTATGTATTGGCAACATCAGACGATGTAGCATTATGTATTGGCAACACAAAACGATTTAGGATTATGTATTGACAACATCACATGATTTAGCATTATGTATTGGCAACACCATATGATTTAGGATTGTGTATTGGCAACAGCAAACGAATTAGGATTATGTCTTGGCAACACCATATGATTTAGCATTATGTATTGGTAACACCAGACGATTTAGGATTATGTATTGGCAGCACCAGATGATTTAGGATTATGTATTGGCAACACCAGACGATTATATAAGGATTATGTATTGGCAACACCAGACGATTTAGGATATGTATTGGCAACACCAAATGATTTAGGATTATGTATTGGCAACACCATATGATTTAGGATTGTGTATTGGCAACATCAGACGATTTAGGATTATGTATTGGCAGCACCAGATGATTTAGGATTATGTATTGGCAACACAAAACCATTTAGGATTATACACTGGCAACACCAAGACGACTTAGGATTATGTATTGGCAACACCAGACGATTTAGGGTTATGTATTGGCAACATCAGAATAAAGAAACCGATTGCTTTCTGAATTTCGTCTGTATCTCAGCTCTGTATCAGATTCTCATATCCTCACAGACATCAACCGCCTTCATAAGGGAAGGGTAGACGTAAGACCAGTATATTGCCTTCATACTGCTTCTTCGCTCGACCGAGAGGTGATATTTGAGCTCGATAAAGGAAGCTATAGCAACTTTGCTGAGTTGGTGACCTGGGAAAACCAATGAGATTTGACGTATAGCATCAAAAGGAGTGAGGGAGAGATATGTAAGAACTGTTTTAGTCCGTAGACGCAAAATCCTTAAAATGGAATATAATGGAATATAACAATTTAGGCCAAAGGCCAAGCGCTGGAACCTATGATATCATGCAGTTTTGGAAGGGAAAATGAGAGTAAAAAGCTTTTAAAGGTTTAACAGGAGTAAACCATCACACTTGGACTATGAAACAATTGTTAGAAGAGAGTTGAAAGCAAGATGAAAGAAAGAGAATATGAACAGAGGTACAGGAAAAGGAATGAAAGAGGTTGCAGCTAGGGGCCGAAGGGACTCTGCCAAAAAATCGTTAAGTAATGCTTACAGCGAACCGTATGAGGTGCACTGGCGGAGATTAAAGTCACTATACTCAGTAAAAAGCTCACCAAATGCGGATAAAATTTTGACAATAAAACAAAACACACATTTTCATTTGGGACACTTGTTCGAGCATTCTTCAATTAACCTGTAAGTGCAACTTATAAATAATATATTTTCAGTTCATACATTAAATAACCAATACACCAAAGGCTGTAAATCTTAAGCAAATTATATACCCTTTGCTCTAGTATAAAATAAATAAAAACGTTGTTATTGAAATTTTACACAAGCAACTTTCAGACAGTCTTTCGGTGCTAAAAAAACATGAAATTTAGCTCAGGCTAATTTTTTCTTGCGCAGGATGAAAATGAAAACTTTTAAATCAAAATTCTTTTAAAGGAGCCATACATAACCTTTACTAGAACCTCTCTCTCTCTCTCTCTCTCTCTCTCTCTCTCTCTCTCTCTCTCTCTCTCTCTCTCTCTCTGCAAGAACGAATGGGAACGCTGCACTTGATGACTTTTCAGTACAGCACAATTCGATGGGTGGCAGAGAAGTCATTTGAACTCCAAAAATATCACTAGTAAAGTCTGACAGTAGTTCCTTGAGTTCTAATATATTCATTGTAAGAACAGGTATCCAATGGCAATAAGAAACTCTAAAATATTCATCTAAAGGAGAGATATCCAACTGTTGATAAGACAGATATGAAGAAAGCCCTAAGATATTCACATAGCAACAAATCAGTCATGAGAGACAGGGATTACATGAATCGTTCGCTACCAGGCAGAGGAAAGTTTAAATCTCTGAATCACAACTTTGAGAAAAAGTTGCTAACCCTTGTCACACCAGAGAGAGAGAGAGAGAGAGAGAGAGAGAGAGAGAGAGAGAGAGGTTATATTCTCGGAATAAGCGTATCTACGCAAATCATGACTCTTTAAGCTTGATCACTACTGCCGTTAACAAATGACATCCCTGTTCTTTAGAGTATGGCCTTCCGACCGAGTATTATTAATTGTTTTATATAATGGTTTCTATTTCATCAAGTATATTACCCCCATGTTTTACCTAATTAAACATATCATTTAATTTTTTTATATATGACGATTGTCCGCAAAATGCTGACTAAAATTTTTCTGAAATATCACAGTTCGTTAACTTCAAACCAGTTGTAAAAACTGTTAAAGATACAATGTAATAAGTAAAATCAACAAAAGCAGTTTACTTGTAACGAGTTCTGAAGTGACAAAGTGTCATAAAAATTCTGCTGGCAGCTGAAATGAATTCAAATGAGATTAGAAACGCCACTGTAACAGACCATCAAGAGCTTTCATGAGGGATTTCCTCAGAGAGGTTTGAAATGGCAGAACACTTCAGAATTATTTCCTAAACTCAGGTTAAAACAGCAACTCAAGTAAATGAGGCTGTGCTTGACTTTCTGACAGTTGTTATTTTACCTTGAATTCGAAAACATAATATATTCAGAGAATTAAGCTAGACTTTCTTTTAGGTCTTCAGTTTTAGGTACAAAATGTAAATTTCATAATTTAATCCCGGCTGTATTCTCCGTCGGCGTTACTTGTCCAATATCATCTTTTGAATTTCCATATTACATCGTCAAATCGTGATATTTGTTACAGGAAGATCATTTGGTAATTTCCCTACGTCCGGGCAGAGGCATTCATGCAAACTCTGCCATGTTTACGTAAACTGTTACCTAGTTCCTGGTAACCTTGACCTATAAAAAATCAATATTCCCCTGATGGAAAAATATCATATTTTTTCCAAGTAACTTTGACCCTAAATTTCCTGCTCTCGCCGGTGTTATGTTTCTCTCTTTCTCGCCCTGTAATCTGAGAGGAAAATTGTATCCTGGTAGAATTACTTTTTAAGCAAAATTGAGAGAGAGAGAGAGAGAGAGAGAGAGAGAGAGAGAGAGAGCCTGTAATTTGCGGGGAAAATGGTAGTAGTAGGATTACTTTGTAAGCAAAATTTTGAGAGAGAGAGAGAGAGAGAGAGAGAGAGTAATTTACCTTAAATGACCCCAACCAGAACCTGGATGAGGTTAAAGCATACTTTTCTCTGTTCCCATGTTTATAAGGTACAACACCTGTAGCTTTTAGTTATACAAAGGAAGGACCCACTGGTTAAGCAGCTGCCGGAATTTATAAAGGGTAAATAAAATTACCTGGCTGATGCCACTTTCCTACTTTAGCTGCTTAATAGTGGATAAAACCTCTAAACAAAAAACTCACGTAACATTAATCACTACAGACACTTACTCAGAAGGCTACGGAGCAGTGCAATAAACCTGCTACATACACCTACAACTTTCACCACTACATACAACGCGTTCTTATGCTCTATGAACATTTGGGGATTTTCCTTTCCAGCACTTCATGCATGCCATCCATCCTCCATCCCAACATTATCTAATTACACGCTCTTTTCACCAGCTTATTGTATTACAGTCATCCCCTGTGAACTAACCATCTCAAAACATTCCGTTCCACCTTTCATTTAAATTATCCCTTTCAGACCATGAGCCAGAGATATGACGAGCTACTTTTCAAGTTGCGCACTGTACGTGGAGTTACTATTTATTTTATGACACTTGCTTGGTGCTTTTAATGTAATTTACTTGGTTTTTAGGGTGGTATACTCATAAAAAGTAAAGCAACAAAACAAAGGGTAAAAATGGCTAGAGAATCGGGAGTTGGAATTCGCCACAGATGAGCTTATACATGGTAATTAACTTACAGGTTCAATTAGGCTGATACATCATAACTGAGTTACAGGGTTAATCTTTTTACCACTAATTTTATGAATCTCTCCACTTTAACTTTATGATTCTTCTTGTACATTCTATATCATGCAAACAATATAAATCATCTCAACAGCTTCAACCTTTCCTTTAACTCACAATCAACATCTACACTTCACTTCCAGGAAAATGAATTCGTTAACCAATACTTCACCTATTCCATTCTCTAACGAAATCATAACAAAGTTCATCCGCACATCTTCCCAGATCTATTTACCCTCACTGCCATACTTCCGTTCACATTTATTCTGAACTACTTCCTCTCTGAAACACTTGTAAAATCTAACTGTTTTCAACAATTACTCTTCAATATTTGTGCAATTCAAAACTGCTCACTCCACCTCATAACATTATGCCTATTTTCCTTCTTTCAACTCTTGTAACACTAGATACATACATACATACATACATACATGTATACTAAGTAGCTATTGAAACAGAATTCACACATACCTCAGACCTACTTTCATATCAAAGCAGTCTCTATCCCGTTAGGTATTGTAGCAGAAGCTTCAGCCAAAGAGAAATACAACACAATCGACTATTAACCTGGTACTTAATTCACTACGTTCAAGATTCAAACGTTGGTCTGGTTACTCTGTACCAAAACGTGATGTCTTTCATACTACGATGGTTATTGCCACGAAGGAAAAGCGAAACAACGGAGTGGTTGTTTGGCCTTTCGACACTCCGTTGTTTCACTTTTCATTCGTGGCATCTGCCTTTATTTATACATTCATCACGTTCCATATCTTTAATGAATCAGTTATATATATATATATATATATATATATATATATATATATATATATATATATATATATATATATATATATATATATATATATATATATATGTATATATATGTATTATGTATGTATATACAGTATATATATATATATACACACACATTATATATATATATATATATATATATATATATATATATATATATATATATATATATATATATATATATATATATATATATATGCGTAACTGTAAACTGTACTAACTGTCATCATGTCCAAAAATAAACGCGAACCCACTTACCATTAACTAGAAACTGTCGAAACCTTCCTGGCACCGCAATGGGGAGATACAGAAACAACAGCAGCCAAGTAAGGGTTCCGAAAAGTGGCGAAGAGAGGCATAATAAACGACCATGAGAGCAAAGAGGAAGGACAAATAACCGGCCAGATCTTGAAGGCCAAAGATGGTCTGCCTGGCCCCGTCATTTGGACACAGCCATCGCGTGACCTTCACCCACTTCCCGTGGAACCATCCGTCTCCCCGAAAATGTCCCAGTGACACAGGGGAAGAAGGGAAGCGAGGAGAGGATTCTCTTGCGTTATGAAACGTGCGAAAATATTATTCGCAAACGGCGGAAAAGAAAATGGGATTACTCCTCTTTATGTGTGTGTGTGTTAAAGTTGTTATTTGTAACGAAACAAGGTTTTTAAGAACGTGTGTA
>NC_089799.1:20039908-20109908 GCF_040412425.1 Macrobrachium rosenbergii
TGTATGTATGTATGTATAAAACAGGTCAAACTCCGATGGTATGACTTTATCTTTCGCAAATGTTTGAGGAAGTCGCCTGTTTATGGCGATTCAAATTCTCTCACCCTGGAGTCAATTATTCAACTTATTAATGAAAAGCCGTTTATTGAAATTCGTGATGAAATTAAAATATATTTCCATTAAATTTTCTCTCAGAAAAAGATAAACTAGAAAACGAATCACTATATAAGCAAACCAACACGCTGCAGACATGTGAAAAGCCAGTTGAAGTGATTGAGGCATAAGTTCAACCTTCTGGGAGCATCACAAGACTGGCCCATTTCTCCAGAGAATCCCCGGGCCTTGCTTACGGACCTAATCTTCAGCAGAGTTTATTACTGATAATACAAATTATCATAATTATACATACATATAGTTAGAAAGAGAGATGGTTCCCTCAAATCATTGCCATCTGCTCCTAGTCCATGACATTCCTGGCTTCAAAACAATTCTGAAGACTGATCAGCTCTTGGAAAGAAAATGTCTCCTGGAACAGGATGAACTGTGTCTGATTACAAAACCTGGGATAAATCGGACACCATTCATCCCGTATGGAGCAGACTCTCCTTCTCCACTGAAGCTGATCAATTTCCAGAAAACGAGGAAGCCAGGTCAATGCAGACGTAGGAGACAAAGGAAGAACTTCGAGGGGAATAATTCCTCTTGCTCTGGATACCTCAACGTGGGGAAGAGTGATACCGATTTCATATATTCCTATGTATAAATAAATAAAATCCCGTAAGTGCAATGCCTACCACATATTCGTTTTTGATTTTCCCACTTCTGGGGAAATGTCAATGGAAAGGAACTTACGCATCGAGGAACACCTTCAGCAATGACATGTTTCCTTAATAGTTGAATAATTGATAATAACTTTTCGGGACTCTGCATATAAATCATCTGTTTTCAAAAAGGCTGGAGGCGCCGTAGGCCTCTTGGCTAGATAACATACATGAAGAATACAAGGCCCATCTTGGTAAAACTAAACCCCCATTTCAGTGATGCTTTATTGGCGAAGATGCACCAGGGGGTGAGATCAACTGTGTTTGCATGTAAAAAAATATACAGATTTACATATATATATGTATTATGTAATATATATATATATATACATATATATACATATATATATAATATATAATAAATATAATAATAATAATAATAATAATAATAATAATAATAATAATTGTATATATGTTATAATAATAATCAGTTCAGCAATTGTCTCCCCTTTCTAATCAGACTCTTATCAAATGTTGGGATTATGTGAATGGTTATATTGGTTTAACTCTTATCAGGCATACAGCCATTGATGAGTCACGTAATTAGGTCTATCATATCAGTTCATACCTATGGTATATATATATATACATAATTTTTTATATATGCATGTTATTTTCTTCAACAAAATATAAAAATAATAATAATAATAATAATAATATATATATAATATATATATATATATAATAATAATAATAATAATTATATAGGACGCCAAAATGTGTGTTGAGTGTGTGTTTCGTAATAAGTTGTCAAACTGTACGTGACATAATTTTTTTTATATATGCATGTTATTTTCTTTGAAAAATATAAAATTTCCAGACCAGGTACCAATAATAATAATAATAATAACTTCTAATAATAATAATAATAATAATAAAAGGGTAATCATAATAATAATAATAATAATTGAGGACTTTAAATTTCACCTTTCAAAATGAGGACATATATATCAGGACATGCAGTTTGCAACTTTTACCCTACTACTATAGTATTTACTACTAAACTATATACTATATACTACTACTACTACTAATATATATATAATATATATAATATATATATATATATAATAATAATAATAACTAGTGGAGTAACAAATATGCATATATATATACTGTATATATATATATATATATATATAGATAAAATATTTATATATATTCCCATATCTATATGTATATTATATATATATATATATAATCATAACTTTGTGTTGTGTAATAAATTTATATATATATATTAATAATAATAATAATAATATATATATATATATATATATATATATATGTAATAACTAGCTAATAATAATGCTATAAATATATATATATATAAATTTTTTTGACTGAGAAATCGTTTTCATGTTTTCTTTCCAACAAGCATCTCCTGCTGAAATGGGGTTAAGATTTACCTCATTGTTTTCCCAGTAATCTTTGTTAAATAGCCAGAGCCAGGCGTCTCTCAGTTTGTGAAAAAAATTCCAACTGTCAATAACCACTTCTATTTCACAATTGCCCCACTGTAGGAAACACGCCAGTGCTGAAGGTGCTCCTCATTCGTAAGTTCTTGCCCCTATCAAATCCTCAGAAAGGTGGGAAAATCTTTCCAACTTGGTAGGCATAAAATTTTATAGGATTTTTAAGTATATACGCCGATTGCCACTGAGGAATATGTACAAGGTATCACTGCTTCCCCGTCGAGGTATCATGTATGTATATACATATCCCGCTCCGAAGTTCTTCCTTCTCGTGTCTCCTATATCTGCGTTGACCTGGCTTCCTCGTTTCTGAAATTGATATCTGTCTTCCTATATATATCCACTCCATACGGATATACTGTGTCTGATTTATCCCAATTTTGTAATATACACGTGATATACCTGGATTCAGATAAATTTTTGTCTCCCATATATGCTCCAGTCTTCAGGATATATATATATTCCAGGAATGTCATGGACTATCAGCAGATAGCAATGATTTGGAATAATTCTTCACCTCTTTTTCTAACTATATATATATGTATATATATATGTATAATTGTATGTATAAATAAATATATCCGCTATATATATGATATCCGTAATATATATAGGATTCTCTGGATATATGGATATAGTTTGTAGAAAGGTATATAGGTCGACACATTTATATATCAATCACTAACTTCTTTTCACGTGTCATGTGTGTGTGCTTATATAGTGATTCGTTTTCCTAGTTTATCTTTTTCTGGGAGAAAATATATATGGAAATATATTTTATATATCATCACAATTTCAATAATGACAGCTTTCATTAACCAATTTAACCCTGTTTTATATATATATATATAGCGCGCCAACTCTGCTATATATTTATACGTATATAAGGGATATATATATTATATGGCGTTTATATATATATACCATCGATTTTCCCTATATATTCCTTTCCAGAGTTAATCCTCTAAAATATGTTTTCTCTATAGTCCGATAAGTATATATGACCATATAAACAAAAAACGCTATATATATATATATCATAATTTCCTATATTTCTATATATAATGTGAAAATTCGCCAGTCACAAGTCTGACATGCTATTATATAATATATATATGCTGGACTGGATTCGTTCTCTTACATATAATTTTATATTTCGACGCGCTATAGGTAGAGGGCTATAATCCTTTAATATAACTTTGTATCGGTCGTGAGTTACTTTCTATATATCTGTTTTCTTTTCCAGCTCTGGCATAAATGAAAAACAATAAATAAAATATATATATCCATATTATAAATATTAAATATATAAAAATGTATCATATATATATTTTATATATACGATATATATGTTCCAGTGCATGTACTGAACTCCAGATGCCCTTCATTATAATAATAATAAAAATGCTATATATACTTATATATATATATAAGTTGGCATATAATATATAATTTATTTCATCAATATATATATATTTCTATAAAATTTGCTTCAGAAGCTGTGTACATTATATATATATACACATAATACACACACACACATATATATATATATACATATACATATACATATACATATATATACATATACATACATATACATATACATATACATATATATATATATATACATATATATATATATATATATATATATATATTATATATATATATATATATATATATATATAACATTCGAATAACAATTTATATATTATATATATATACTCTGGATACATCATCACAGATCATAGGGTTAGATCTAAACAAACAAACTTTCAAACATAAATAATACACAAATATATATATAAATATATATATATACAAAATTCTGGCTATATATATATATATATAATATTCATCCGACAGTGAGAATGATGAAACGACAGCAGATATATAACAATATCAAATATAGTAAGTGATGCCTATATTTGATGATTGTATACTATATTGCCAGTAATTTCCGGAGCCTAAGATTTCGTATATACAATATGGCAGTTTCATTATATATATATCGATAATAAAATCTTGAAATATAGAAGATGATGGGATATATATATCATATTTCATATAAATATAAATGATCTTTAGTCGTATAGAGATATATAGAGAGAGAGAGATAGAGATATATATATATATATATATAGAGAATATATAACTGTTTTCTTTGTACTATTCTTTACCCTCCTATAACATTGGATATCATATATATAATTCAAACCTAACAATTTTGGCATTGATGAATGCATAATGTTCAGCTATCTATCTATCTACATAAAAGAACAATTAGTCTACGCATCAATAAACATGATGTCATATATATGACATGTGTGTGTGTGTGTGTGTGTATGAATGTGTATTTATGTATATAGATTTATAGTGCACATAGAAACTCGGTAGACACAATATGGGTGTCATTAGCTACGTTTCCAAACTTCCTGACTTATAATCCGACTACAGTTAATCTGCATTCCTCAATTCGGGGTTCTTTAATCCGGTCATAAAATCCTAATTATCCCTTCCGCGGGCTGTCCAGAAGAAAGAGGCCGTTCCGGGACAAGGCCGAGTTAATTTACAAATCTGCCATCACTTGAGGAGTCAATAGTATTTTTTTTTTTTTTTTTTTTTGCATTGTATCATTTATTTTCATCAGTGAGTCTGGGCTAGATATTGGGCATTAGTATAATTTATTTAGGTGATTAAAAATTAGATCATCCTCACCCTACCTTTTGATCAAAGCAGTTTAATGTATGACTTCAATTCTCCAGATTTCGGTTTATTTTACGTCTTCACGGTTAGATGCGCAGAACAAGTGTCAAACTGTTTTCCGTTTCAGACCTAGCATGGAAAGGTGGGGCGACGTGTCTGCCATATCTACGTGATATCCAAACATAGGTCAAGGTTTTATGAATCAAATCTGGGAAAAGTGGCAATATCTAAAACGCACTACATGTTCGTGGTCATTCTGGTTTGACTATCATATTGATAACTGGCGAATATAGAAATTTGTAAGGTAGTGACGTGGGTGGTATTGACTGAAATGATCGGTGTGTGATCCACCCGTTGTTTATGGGCTCTAGTTATAACCTCCTTTTGAAAGATTCCGGTTCCTTCTTTCATTGATGATGGTCACTTCGGAATTCCCCTGTCGACGGTCAAAAGTCATGGGGAAAGTAAAAGTCGTTTTGACTTGCCTGTAAAAAAGGAGATCACTAAATCCGCCATTGTCCAGAAACAAGGAACTGGCAGATCAGTCAAAGGACTGAGGATAATCCGAGGGCATTATTATCAAATTAGTATTATTATTATTACCCATTATTATTTTTTATATTTTTGCTGAAAATAACATGCATATATAAAAAATTATGATAGAATTAAAAGGTACCAAGGCTCCGAACTGATATGAGAGAGACCCACTGCGTGACTCATCAATGGCATATATATATATGATAATATTAAACCAATATAAACTATCTATTAATTTCCTTTATCGATCACGTCTGATTAGAGGAGAAGGTCTGCTGAACTGATATTTACATATAAATATCAAACAATTTATCTCTCTCTTCCACACGTGATTGTATATATTGATGATTTCTATATATATATATATATATATATATATATATATATATATATATACACACGTATATATACATGTAAATCTGTACATATTGTTTATACAAACACAGTGTGTGTGTTTGTGTTGTGTATATGTGTGTGTTTATAATGTATGTATATATATGTATGAAATTATGTACAGTTTATGTTACTTAATATTTTTATTTAGAAAGCGGACAAACGTTACATAACTTTATCTTTCATAAATGTTTGGATGTTTTATATTCAAATTCTTGGATTACCTGACTATCAAATGCAGATCTTTGGGGAAAGCCGTCATTATTGAAACTGTATGATGTCAAATTAAAATCTGATATTAATCCATTGTTTTTCCTCAGAAAAGATAATTGTTGTAACCTGTTATTATATAAATTCTCAACTTCAAAAGAAAGTGTTTCATATACAACAATTAAACTTCCATTATGAAACAATGCATATAGTTGGTCCTAGATGAATGTTATTCCCAAATCATTTGCCATATGCTGATAATCCCTGACATTCCAAGGAAAAAAATTTCTGTCATCACTGGAGGAAAAGTGGAGACGTATAAATACTGACAGTCCAGATGCAAACGTGTATTGCGTTAATAATCTTATATGGGTTAAACTATGAGAATAAGATTCTTTGTGAACTGATAAAAAATTTCCAAGCAAACGAGCCCCCAGATCAAAGATAGGAGACACGAAGGAAGTAGCTTGCCATGTTGTATTTTCTTGCTTTGCTGACAATCTGGGTGGGAAATTTTGATACCGATTCCTCTTCGACAGTGGGGGCAACCTCTGGCGTGGTCTAAAACCGTTATTGGGTGTAACCAGATGAATAAAAAATGACT
The DNA here is from genome assembly GCF_040412425.1 of Macrobrachium rosenbergii. Taxonomy (NCBI): domain Eukaryota; kingdom Metazoa; phylum Arthropoda; class Malacostraca; order Decapoda; family Palaemonidae; genus Macrobrachium; species Macrobrachium rosenbergii. The sequence continues at coordinate 20,046,658 of NC_089799.1, forward strand.
TTCCCAGAATTCAAAATATTGTAGTGTGGTTCACAAACATTTGCATAAAGATAACCTTCATGTACTGGCGTGTTTATACATACATACATACATACATTCATACATACATATAATCCATCTGTTTTCTAGATATAGATATATATATATATATAGCTAACAGAGCGAAGAATGAGGATATACCCCATCCTGGTAAAACTAAACCCCCATTTCAGTGATGCTTTGTTGGCGTGTAAGAATATCTACAGGTTTATATCATATATGTGATCGTCATATATAATATATTACTCTCCTCCTTCTTGAGGTATATATAGTCACCTATATACCATCGGATACTATAATGCCATATGTATATCTCTTTGTATCTCTCTCCCTTCTCTCTTTCGTACTCTCCCTTCTCTCTCTCTCTCACTCTCTCTCTCTCTATATCTCTCTTCTCAATATAGTGTTTATGGATATATATATATATATATATATATATATATATATATATATATATATATGGAGATAAATATATGGAAGAAAAAGGAATATTATAATATGTTTATATGTATAATATCAGTTCAGCCATATCAGTTCAGTAGATGTCTCTCCCCTAATCAGACTCTTATTGATAAAAGTGGGATTAATAACAGATAGTTTATATTGGTTCAACTCTTAAAAAGTCATACAGCCAGTGATGGAGTCACGCAGTAGAAGTCTCTCTCATATCAGTTCAGAGCCTTGGCACCTTTTGCCTACTACATAATTTTTTTATATATGCATGTTATTTTCTTCAGCAAAATATAAAAATAAAATAAATAATAATAATAATAATATGTAATAGCATAATAATAATAATAATAATAGTGCAGAGATAGCAAATGACACTTTCTTGAGGACATAAATGTTCAGGACGCCAGGACGCCAAATAGCACCTTGCCTATTGATATCAATACATTAAGGCATTTGATATATAAAGGAGACACTTCTGTAATCATTCATGCACTTTACTTTTGCAAGATGATGCTTAGACCATTATCTGTTTATATATTCATTAAGGATCATGTAATCCTAATAATTCGAACACCTGTTTGTTTTTTCTTAACAAATAAAGATGATTAGCTTCTTACATCCAATGCTTTTTTAGTTTTCTGTAAAAGAAAACTATTGTGCCGGCTTTGTCTGTACGTGTGCACTTTTTCTGTCCGCACCCAAATCTTAAAAACTACTAGGGGCTGCAAATTGGTATGTTGATCATCTACCCTCCAATCATTAAACATGCCAAATTGCAGATCTCTAACCTCAGTAGTTTTTATTTTATTGAAGTTAAAGTTAGCTATAATCGTGCTTCTGGACACGAGATAGGATAGGCCACCACCGGGCTATGGTTAAACTTTCAAGGGCCGCGGCTCATACAGCATTATACCGAGACCACCGAAAGATAGATCTATTTTCGGTGGCCTTGATTATGCGCTGTAGCGGCAATACAGGAAACTCGATTGCGCCGAAGAAATTTCGGCTCATGTTTTACTTATTTTATCTTTTCTTCAGCTCTTACAGACAATTTATATAAGCTCAGAAAAGGCTGCCATATGATTGCTTCTATATTAAGAACCTTCTATGGCAAAAGTCAAGGGATCGCGGCTCCTATTTTTTTTATTTTCGGTGCTTTTACATGACACAGATTTATACTTTTTTTTCTTTGTTATATATGAGGTCTTTTCTTCAGCTCTTAAGACAATTTATAGCTCAAAAAATTATGTGCATTTCTATATTAGCTACTTCTAGAAATTAACGATTAAAAGCATTAGCTTTACATTTTATCTTTTTCTTTGGTGTTATATAAGTCTGAATTCTCAAGTAATGAGGTAATTATTATATTTATCAGCTATAATATAAATTATATAAAATATATATTTATCATATATAATATAAATATATATATATATATATATATTATATATATATATATATATATATATATATATATATATATATATATATATATATATATATATATATATATATATATATATATATATATATATATATATATATATATATATATATATATATATATATATATATATATATATATTATTATTAGTCAATTTTCAAGAATTCGTTTTGAGCAAATTGCTCCTTTTCGTTTCTTGTCTGCCGATCTATCGATAGACATATCTGTCTAATGACATGCGTGCCTACCTATCTATCGGCCCGAGCTGGACAATTGGTTAGCACGGCCAGAATGGCAAGGGATTAAGAGATTTTCGGCCACTCCTGTTAAGTAGATAATTCCTTATTCGAGGCAAAAGTGAATCTGTCTGGCCGACTCTTTCCAGGCAACCCCCGCCCCCACCCAGCCGCGGGCACAGCTGAAATGACTCAACTCCCTATCGAAGAACTTGCCCCCTGCCCCTAGCAGAAGGCATAAAAGGACAGACAGACAAGGGCCCGCTCTCAGAGACTCGAGGGACGATATGGCGTAGAGACACGACGAACACTCTCACCACCAACCCCATGAGGAGGACCATGCCCCCCGCAGAACGATGCCCTGAGCTCATCTCTTCTCCATCTAACCACGTGGCCCCTCAAAGTATACTTTTACCTTCGTGCACTTTGACCGCCAACCACGTGTTACCTTCGCTGCTGGCCTGATCCTAACACGAGGGCCGCCCACTCCATTACCTGGCATTTTGTGAAGTCACCCACGTGTTGCCTGCACCGTCGGCGCCCCTACATCCTACCACGTGGAATATCAACGCCTTCGCCTTTGTGAATCGGGAGTCAACCACGTGCCACCTTCTTCACTGGAACCACTTCTCTCCTACGGTAAAGTGCTCTGTAAAGACGTCCTTTCAATCACGCTTTGTCCTCGTAGAATTTACTTAATTTGAGTGCCAGTAATCACGGAATCTTTTGTTCAATTCCACCCGTGCTATTCGAGTGTCTGCTCTCAGTGCTAATCCATTATTAACTCGTCGAGACCCCATTGGCACCCTCAGTGCAGCTTCGAATTCATTATCCTTTTGTCTATTGCCATTACTGGCTTATAATCAGTGTGTCTCGCATTTCAGAGGGACCCTATATCGTGGAATCTTCCTGGACTGTGCCTGGAATCCCCAGTTTCATTCATCCCATAGGAATCCCCTTTAGGATCAACAGTTTAATTGCATTTCTCCTTCCTGTACTAATGTCTTTTATGTAAATATACTCCTTTTAGTTTACCCACGTGTTAACATAATATTCCTTTCAGAATGTAAATGCCTTATGCTCATATGAAATTCCCCTACCTCTCTTGTTTTATGTTTCACTGGACCCACAAGGTCAGAATCACAAGGCTAATTTATCTATAAATCTCAAAACCAGATTGTCCAGAAAAACATTATATATATATATATATATATATATATATATAAGCGTTTATATATATATATATATATATATATATATATATATATATAGTATAACAAGTGTATGTGTCATTTGTTAATTTTTATTATGTTATATTAATGTTTATATATATAATATATATATATATATATATATATATAATATATATATATATATATATATATATATATATACTACTGAGCAAGTGAATTTTGTACCTGACACGATAATGCCATTTAGTACTTATGTCAAAGGTCAAGAGTTCCAAGCCGAACCATGACAGATTAAATATTTCCGTAAGAAGATCAGGAAATTACTCTCGATCCGAGGAAGGAAACAACAGGTTGCGATGTACAACGTAATCCGTTGTAGTAATAGTCTTTATAGAAAGGAGAGAATGCCATCTTTTGATGCTGTAACCTGGAGAGAAGGACTATGAACTCAGTCAGTTATACATGGTAAATCGTTTATACATATACATATGTGTATTATATGTATATATATATATATATATATATATATATATATATATATATATATATATATATATATATATATATGTGTGTGTGTGTGTGTGTCTGTGTGTGTTTGCATATATATGTGTGTGTAGATAGATATATAAATATATAGACAGCTAGAAAGAGAGAGAGAGAATAGAACAGAAATTTTATATATAAATGACCAAAAGTTTTGAGCATAAAACACGCGTTTTTAAAGTTCCTAATGATATGAATACGCCCCCAGTCATTCTTTTTCACAGCGACGACAAAATCGAGCAACCATAAAGCAAAACCATAAGCCTTTTGTTTTGGGAAGCAAATCTTGAACTTTAATTCAAGAGCACAGACCAACAGAGAGCAATCAAACCCACTATTCGTGGCACTTGGATTCTCCAACTCATCTGAATCGACAGCCGGATTTCTACCTCAATGACGCCAAATGCTCTTGTGAGTCGGTATTTGCAGATACTGCAATCAACTATTGAAGCAAATCGGTTTGGCCGGGTCTAGTGTTCAGTCATTTAGAGACAGGCAATCAAGGGTGGTCTCAGCATTGGGTTTACCCAAATAGTTGATGTGATATTACATCTGTTCCTTTTGTGCAGTGAAAGTAAATTGGTGGCTTCTGCTTTAACGAATATTGTTGTGTCAGGAAGGAGTGAGAGCAATTCGTGATCATTTCCTGTTTTGAATCTTTAATGATTAAACTAATAGTTGTGATACTAATTCCTCTCCTGGTCGAGGCAGTAATGGGAGGGGACATAAAGATATCAAAACAGAATTTTCACCCGACTTGACCTTATAAAGTTATTAGATCCCCAATCCCACATATCGTCCTAAGAATTTTGACATTCCGATAGATATGCACCTTATCATCAGGCAGATTCCCTTTCCTCTGCTATTATGTTTAGAAGGCAATCTCTCTCAGCTTTCTGTGCCGAAAGCCAATGACGATATTGATTTATCCCATTCCCTCTGCTATAGATGCTCCTCCTGACTCTATTCCTATTATCTGATACTCTTACCGTTATTAGAAGAATACTTAAAAGTTTTGCCAACATAGACTTTGAAAGGGGCATAAAAGTAGAATAGAATAAAATAGAACAGAATAGAATAGAATAGAATAGAATAGAACAGAATATAGGATTTAGGCCAAAGGCCAAGCGCTGGGACCTATGAGGTTATTCAGCGTTGAAATGGAAATTAACAGTAACAAGGATTGAAAGGTGTAACAGGAGGAAAACCTCGCAGTTGCACTATGAATCAAGTGTTAGGAGAGGGTGGAAAGGAAGATGGAAGAAAGAGAATATGAACGGACATACAGTAAAAGGAATATAAAGGGGTTGAAGCTAGGGGCCGAAGGGACGCTGCAAAGAACCTTAAGTAATGCCTACAGCGTACCGCATGAGGTGCACTGACGGCACTATCCCCTACGGGGAGGGCACAAAAGTAGTTTCAGTAAAGTTAATCATGATGCAGCACGCCTCTACCATGATTACTTCCAATGTATTTGAAAAGTGAAACACATCTACATTTTGAAGCTTATTAGGTCTTCATTAGGTTCCCATTCGTACATATATAAAACTTTTGTCTTTTTTATTTGAGATTTTCAACTCTAACTCCATTTTTTTTGTAGTACGTCGCTAATCTTGACTGAAAGCCAATTTCTCAGAAACAGGAAGCCACTAGAATGACGGGGTTTTATTTCTTAGGGGTTCTAGTAAAAATAACCTTAAAGCAAGAGAGAGAGAGAGAGAGAGAGAGAGAGAGAGAGAGAGAGAGAGAGAGAGAGAGAGAGAGAGAGAGACTATTATTTAAAATCTAGAAAATCTAGAGTTAAGCAGATAATCTTTTAATTTTTCAAAAAACTAGTCAAATAAAGTACATTCTTCACAGGATTGTGAAATGGAACGTAATATGGATGAAGCCACCGATGAAAATTCCAAGAAGTGTGTGAAAAAATATATGCGAAAAATGGACGATTCTTCGGGACCATGCCATCTTTTCCTTCGCCAAGCTGTTGTAAGGAATCTCAAATATTCAGTTTTTGGCAATTTGTCCAGAATGCACTTACGCAAAAAGGAAAATGCTAAAGAATATGGACATTCATCTTTGCTAATACTGGAATAAACTATTCATCTTTGGTATAAACGATTTATCGTATAATGGAAAATAATTGCAATTAATTATATATACCCTTTTGAGCTGACATCAATTATAGATATACTGCCTGTGGAACTTTAACTTAAAAGTAAAAAGCCCCTTCATTTTAATTTGTCATTCATTTCTAATTTCTAAGTACTTCATTTTGAAACTGTATTCAGTTAATGAACAATAGGACTGTAAAATTATTGGAAACTTCTGTTATGATGATGCCTTTTTATAAAGTATTTATTTTCTTATTTCTAATAAGTCTACTAAGCCCAGTTATGAAGCATTGGATATGTAATAATTTTTTTCAAAACAGATTATGCTCTTTTTTAATATAACAATTACTGTCATAAAACAAATTAAACGAAAAAAAAATTTTCAGTCTTCGAAAAATTTTCGTCATATTTATCTGAATCAAAATTTTAATTTGTCATGAGATAATATTGCATAAAACGCGAGACCTCTTCTACCATTTTGTTCAACTAAGTATGATTTGATTTGCATATAAATTTTGAAAAACTAGGCACTGGCTAAAAGGCTATTCAGCTTTTTTGTGGGCAAGTGCATAATGAACAATTCAGGACTGTACCTATTCAACAGGAAATAATTTTAGTGCCAATTATTGTTATGATTATTATTATTAATATTATATTATTACTATTATTATTCAGAAGATTCCTATTCATATGAAACAAGCTAAGGGAACTGATTTGAAATTCAATCGTCCAAAGAATCTGGTATTCATTAGAATGAAGTAACAGCTTAACGTGAAATACAATTAGAAAAGAAGAGATCATAAGATTAAAAAAAAAAAAATTAATAAACATTTGTAAGTAACTTATTAAAACAAAGGAAAACTTTATTAGCGAATCCAAACCCTCTAGTAAATATTGGAAAACCATAAAAGGACGGTTCTACAAATTGACGCTTCCCCTCGAAAGGAGAATAATGTAAGCCTCAGCCTCAACACGTTTCCATCCAACTCTAGAAGCGGAGTGAGTGAAAACGCATGTTAGGGACTGTAGACAATATCAAAGCAAGCAGCATTAGGTACTGCAAATGGAGATGGTTCCATCTGTCGATTACAAATTCCCCCCTCTCTTTGGAGGTTACGTAACAATACCCTATGGCAATATATTTAATGTTATTCGTTTCCTTGGTAAGTATAGATCATTGTTTATTATGATCAGTTATATTGGATAAAAATATCATCACATACATACACACACACAAATTACACACATATATATATATATATATATATATATATATATATATATATATAAATATATATATATATATATATAAATTATATGTGTGTGTGTGTAAGTGTGTGTGTGTGTGTGTGTGTGTTTGTGTGCATATACGTATGTGATAATATTTTGTAAAGGTCTTTAAATGTTGTTTTTAGGCAGATTATGCGCATATGATTAGTGATTATGATTCAGACTTTGTCCATCGACTATTTCTACCAGTCATATTGCTTTCATTAGATATTTCCAAATATAACTGATCAAAATTACAACAAACAGCAATCTATACTTACTAGGGAAACGAATAACATAAAAAGTTTTAACACTGAGTACTGTTAAATCATATATCAATTTTATCTAAAAATAAATGAATTGAAGATGACGAATCCCATACATACTCAATAGCATACTGATATCTCTGCATTTTTAAGAGATCCATGACTACTGACAATTCAATGATTTGAAAGTATTGTATCAACAAAAATACTGAAGGTGTTTAGTTCTGTTATATATAATTACAATATTTTATTGTTCGTATTTTACATCAGTTCAGTTTCAAACTCTAGAGAATAATTCACCTTCAAATTACGGGTATTTGTAACAATTATGACTCAAAAAAAATTGAATAATCATGATAAATTTGCACAAGTCACAATATCTTTTTCATTAGTTTCTCCATTATTCGCCAACGCTTTGTCAGGCGCATGCAGTTCTTAGCCTAGCACCGTGAATTTTTCATCTATCACGTGATTTTAAGAAAGGCAGCTTTTAATATAAAATATTCGCTGTGTTGCTCTAGGATTCTTCACTACCATGAGGATATAAACATCATATAATTATCTATCAAGTATATACCGAGTCGAGTATATTTTTCTTTAATTGATATTTAAATGAATAATGAGTAAAATTCCTTTGCATTATCACTGAAATCGTAACTCGCACAATATAATGAAGGACCTGAATATTAGCAGCAATATACAGGCGCTGAAGTGACACAACGGAATGTGTTTGAACAAGTGATTCAACTTTGATTTATGAGTATAAATCACTTGTTCAAACACATTCCGTTGTGTCACTTCAGCGCCTGTATATTGCTTGCTAATATTCAGGTCCTTCATTATACTGTAAGAGTTACGATTTCAGTGATAATGCAAAGGAATTTTGCTCATTATCCATTTAAATATTAACAGAGGAAAGACACTTTGCGGAAGAAATGATGTGGAAGAAGTGTAATAGCAAGTATAACATTTAGCAGGAAAATGTAAAATTTGTATGACTTTTGCCACAAGAAGCATTTCCACTAACATCGTAATTGGCTTACTCAATAAATATAGATAACACTATTCTGTATTAATGATTACGGATAAACTTATTATGTGTAAATAAATATAAATAAAGTAATTCTATATTAATGAAAATGGTTAAAACTATGGATAATCCTGTATTAAAGAATAGGGATAAATCTGTCGCTAAACCTTTTAAGGCAGGTGGGCAGAGCTATTGATAAAGCTATATTAATGAATATGGATAAATCTATGGATAAGCCGGTACTTATGAATATGCATAAAACTTATCAATGAATACGGAAAATACTTTCCTGTAAAAGGTACCTGATAATTACAAAATTGAGAGAGAGAGAAAAGAGAAAGAGAGAGAGAGAGAGATTATAATCTTAGAGAGAGATTTAGAGAAAACGATAATCAATGAAAACATATATAAAACTTTTCTGTTATTAAACAGAATCTGATAATTTGAAAAAAATAAAACAGAAAGAGAGAAAATTAAAATGAGAAAGAGATTAACTGTAATTTCAAAAAATTTTCAGCTAAAAACTCATTTTAAGGTGCAAAAAAAAAAACAAAATTAAAATAAAAACAAGTGGTTTGTTACAAAAGAAATCAGATGTCAGAAGAGAAAAAAGACAGAGTTGGCGAACTGACTTAAACATTCAAATAATGATCTCGGCGAACGCCAAACCACTTACAGATGCAATTAACGTTTCGGAACGTGACTCTTCATATATTCGTCCAGATAAATTTTCCACCAGCATCTTGGAATTACTGTGAACTATTAAATATAAGCGCCATAATAAAATCACCAAAATACATAATTACGAAAAATGAAATATATGATTTTAAACGAATAAAATAATAGCCGCTCATTAATTACTTTGCAATTTATATATAATTTGCAGAAATGATCTCGTACTTTGTATCTTTTTTTATTTTGATTTCGTCCGTGATCCTAAATTATCCTTAGTGATTAATAATTATTTTTTTATCCAACATAACTATCTTAGAGAGAGAGAGAGAGAGAGAGAGATGAGAGACCGAGAAATAAGCAATTCCTTTACAAAACAGAAACATTTTGATGAAACCGATTTCATTTATGATTCTGATGCCAGTTCTTTTATTTACAGATACCCATCGCCATGAGCCTGTGACCTATCCAGACAACAAAACTTTATGCGCAAGTTGACTGATGTGAAGCCTGTGCGGAATAAATTCAAGAGAATCAATTTTGTATTCTATGATTTAATGAGTAAAGATTATTCATTAATGAAGCAACAATACGTTGCGACCCTAAATATCCTCTGTTCAGTGTGATTCAGCTTGATTATTTTTGTCGGTTTTCTTTGTGGCTTTCCATACTTATGCTTTTAATTATATTTCTATTTACAGTGGGTCGAGTGGTGAACATATAATCATAACCTGGAACCCTGAATTTCTTCACAGATTGTATTGTGTTATTCTACATTCATTAGTGTTGTTAAAGCTACCAAGTTACACTTAAATACACATTTTTTTACGCCATTTTAGTGCACTTATCAACAAGAGGGTTCAACAATCTAATCACAGCTCAATCAAAAACTGCTTTGCAGAATATCATGGAAAACTAAATTTATCTTCCTGATATTCTACATAGCAACTTTGGATTGAACTGATATTAGTTTTTTAAACCCAACTGGCGTAAAAATAAAGAAATGTTCTTGGGTGTAATTCAGTAATAATACCCTTACCTGTGACAGTAGAATAATAAAATACAAAGTCTGTGAAAAATTTCAATGTTTCAGAAATTAAAAGTATTTGTAAAAGCATAATCTAAGTTGGGAAAACCGCAAAGAAAAGCGGCAATAACCAAGCTGAATCACAATGAACAGAGAATATTTAGGTTCTCGACATATTTCTCTTGTTCCACATTTTTTTCCTTGTTCTTTTTTTTTATCTATCATCTCTGACCTTCCACGGCTGTTGATGTATTCATGGCGAACTTGATTTATCTTGCATGGTGCACCGGATCCAAACTTGACTTTTTTATTGCCTGAATTGTTTATAACCTTTAATTTTCTGTAAAAAAAACTATTGATACCATACTTTGTCTGTCCGTTAGCACTTTTTTGACTGTCCGCACTTTTCCTGTCCGCCCTCAGATCTTTAAAACTACTGAGAAAAGAGGGCTGCAAATTGGTATGTTGATCACCCATCCTCCAATCATCAAACATAACAAATTGCAGCCCTCTAGCATCAAAATTTTTATTTTATTCAAAATTAAAAATAGCCATAATCGTGCGTCTGGCAACGATATAGGACAAAAGCCACCACTGGGCTGTGGTTAAATTTCAATTATGCAGCTCATACAGCATTATACCGAACCACCGAAAGATTTCTATTTTCGGTGGCCTTGATCATTGTTATGTACAGAAAACTCGACTGCGCCAAAGACACTTCGGCGCATTATTTATTTGTTTATATTGTATTTAGATTTACTGGTCTCGTTTTCATTGTAGATTTATTCAGGCTATTTTTATTTTTGTTGTTGATTGTTAATTTTTTTTTGTCTATCTATTGATATTATATTCAATATGGCCGTTCAGCTTACCTCATTTTTTTCTTAGATTCTTTACCATTTTAAAAGTTAATTTAATATAATCATCGTATACTTTTTTTCCTAAAGCTTAATGAATGTAGTGCCACATTACTGTTGAGTAGGGCTCTTTGCTGTCAGAGAAATTGGCACTCTGACTGCCAATAAATATGTTAAAAAGATTTGATTTGAAAGAAATACTACACCTCATATGAATCTGGAGCCAACTGTAAGCCTATCAATGACAGCCTTAAAACTTACTGACGTTTCAGAGTATGAGTTTGGTATAATCCCTCGTCTGTGAGACATCTTTCGTTATTTCAGTTAACTTAATTGCTTACACAGAGATTGGCTGACTGTGTCCTGGTACTGAACCTAATGACATATCCCCACTAGAATGGCGTCAATTTCCTGCTTAGCTGCAATAAAATAAAGAAACCCATAATTCTTCTTTTAACGTGCTTTTTACCATTTGTATGGGAAAATTTGCCTTCTTAATGAGGACTTTAATTTGGCTTTAGAAAGACCCTGTAAGATCGGCTGCCCTGCCTGAATCGATTAGAATATGTACACTCGGCAAGAAAAGTGAGGATACAGTTTTCATTAGATTTCGTTCATCGAATTTTAATTTTTTTCTTACAGAAAACACATAATCTCGGTAAATTTACTTTAGAATATGAAAATACAATGCAAATTATATCATATATGTTAAATCTGCAAAACAAAAACGTTCAGATACTTAAAAACACCATGCATGTCCGAAGTAATCAGAATTTCTCAGATGACTTCGTTCATAGAGATCTAAAAGATAGTGTGTGGATATCTCGGTGTAGTACTGTTTATCAGAACGGCAATATTTACTCGTTTTCCGTTATGAACAGGCTTATTATTGCATCATCATACGAGGTAATGATAATTTCTTTAATTTTTACACATTCATATTTGTATTTCACGGTGTTAAAAGTCAGCTGGAATTAATGGCAGTAAATGTTGTGACAGCTAGGGTAGGTTGACCAAATCTATTTAAATCCGCAAGAGCGTTCTCTATGATGTGAGGAGCAGCGCGATAACTTCGGCGGGAAAACACAAGTAACTGGATGTTTCTTGACGTTGCCATAGTCTCTCTCTCTCTCTCTCTCTCTCTCTCTCTCTCTCTCTCTCTCCATTGCTAAAACATACTATACAAATATAGTATCGCTCAATCTCTAAAAGAAAAAATAATGAAATGAGTAGCTCTACATATAGGCCTAGGCTTACACAACAGCAACTCTCTCTCTCTCTCTCTCTCTCTCTCTCTCTCTCTCTCTCTCTCTCTCTCTCTCCATTGCTAAAACATAACAAATTGTATCAATCTCTAAAAAGAAAAAATAATGTTCTCTACATATAGGCCTAGGCTTACACAACAGCAACTCTTTTCTTGTTCTCTCTCTCTCTCTCTTTTTGCATTCGTTCCTTTATTGTTCCCCATTGCTCAAATTTAACTCTTGATTTCATTATGGAAGATCGCGTTTCCGATTATGCAAGCATTCCGTTCATTGTGGTGTCATAAATTCATTTGTATAAGGTTAATTGGTAGGTTATGTCGAAAAATGTTTATTTTGCTCAGAACTGTCGCTGCAAATTACAACTTGAACGAATACTGTAAAGCTTACTACTGCATTTAAGTATCAATGATTTCAGAATCATAGAATATGATTGAAAGTTATAGGAGGTCAAGCAAAAACCAACACACTAAGACAGAAGCTCCTCCCCTTTCTAAAGTTGCCAGATGTCGCATTATTGAACAATATACTGTATGTCCGAAGATTTAAAAAAACTGTATCTTCACTTTCCTTGCCGAGTGTACATGTATTGTACCAGTCACCAGCGGCCTTTCTCCCAGCAGCGAGGAGACGTTGCGAGGTTAGGTCGACAGTCGAGACGTGTGAGGTGTCTGTTATGTTTTTAGAAGATGTTGGAGTGGCTTTGTTTCTGTGTGTATTAGTCTGTAACACCCATTTGCTTTTAAGCAAACCTATCCGTTGAGTAAATACATAATCCCGGGGTGTCTACAAGGATAGCAAAGTGTCCACCTCTCTAACCGGTCGGCTGCGGATTTGAACCCGCACCACAGACCTCTAAGAAGTCTGAGGCTGCTGCCCTAACCGACTTGGCCACCGAGGCTCTGAAATAAAGAAACCCACACATATCCCCATATAAGAAACCCAGAGATATCCCCATATCCCTGGTATGATCCTTGAACAAATCCCGTCTGGTCTGACAGTTTCACCTTAGGTGAGGAAAATTTTGTGATGCTGTCAACACAACTGCACTGCCACTATCACACTCTAGCTGCATTATGAAGGATGAACCTTCTATGAAGAATTTTCTACAGTGTTATTCGCTTCATAGTTAATACACTTACACAAATGGATCACCAGCAGCGCATTGCACTTCCTACAAAAGCCTCACTAATCACCCGATCTCGCATCCTTTATATTGAGGCCTTAAGTTACGGGTATCTCTTCCCCTCCTCTTAAACATCACTTTCTTAGACATCCCGTACCCCCTTCCCCCCAATACATCAAACATCACTATCTTAGACATCCCGTACCCCCTTCCCCCCAATACATCAAAATTACATACTGTAATAATAATCCTAACTGCCATGCTTTGTTCTCCTAACATCGGATATCATCTCTTTAACATTCTGACCTATCTTGTCACTTATCATTTCTCACGATTCGGTTTTTCTTCTAACATGTATAGAAAGCAAATAACTATTAATAACAACGGCTTCATTATTTAATCGTATTCAATAGCAATCAATTCCTTCACGCATGTCGCTATTAATGTTGAAAGCTCTACTGACTGAAATGGTATTATTGTTCTTGACGTTTTACCTCGCCTGGAGAAAACTATTTTGCTAATAACGATACCTGGATTATATTGTACACCAACGAACTCGATCTATTCTGATCGCTAATTTATAGGAATCCTTATGATGTCAATTACCTGATAACCTAATTCCCGGTTTTGTATTATGAGAAACCTGTTGAAGATTTCTTTTTATTTATCTAATTGTTTGTTTACAGATTATTTTTGAAAACGAAATGAACATTTCACTTTCAGGAAAAACATAGTCACAGAACGTATAAAGTACTGCCATAGTGAGGAAATGCCTCTAATATTATTAATTTCAGCACTGGATGGCAAGAACAAAGAAGCTATGCTTCCAGAAGCACATATCTTCCATATTAACTAAAGTCACTTCAGAGCCTTCCACCACCGGAAAAAGAAGGGGAATATTCTGTTATGGCAACATTAGACTGCTAAGTCTGTTGTTCTCAAGTATCACAAACTGATTTTTCCCACTAACGTTTATCAGGAAATATCAGGCTTTCACGTGATTCAGTTATGATTGATTTTTAAAGGGTAAAAAGTGCAGTGATTTTTACTTTCTGAAATTTCTGTGTAAATGTATATATATATATATATATATATATATATATATATATATATATATATATATATATATATATATATATATATATATATATATATGTGTGTAAAATCATATGTATGTATGTATGTATGTATGTATGTACATATATATTATATATTTATATATATACATTCGTGTATATATATATTATATATTTATACATACGTATACATACGTGTATATATATAGTATATATATAATATACTACACTAATGCATAGATACATATACATTACTTAAATGAAAAAAGCAGTGCGCTTGAAGCGACACAGAAAAGAAAAGAAAATATAAAGAGTAAGGTCTGTACAGTGCTTGCGTTGTTCCTGCTCCATTTGGAAGTGACTATACGTATGAAAAAAAAAAAACGCTTTCATGCTTAATATCTATCTATCTATCTATATATATATATATATATATATATATATATATATATATATATATATATATATATATATATATATATATATATATGTTTATATTATATATTTTATATATATAATTTTTGACTGCATATTCATCAAATTTATATCAAATATCAAATATATAATTATTAAACACGAAAACGCTTTGGAATTCTTAATCAATATATATTTGATATAAATTTCAAATGAATAATAATGCAATCAAAATATATATATTATATATATACCTGATATATATATATATAAATATATATATTTATACATATGATATAACTGTATATCTATATTATATATATATATATATATATATATATATATATAATATATATATATATATATATATATATATATATAATATTGACTGCATATGCATCAAAAATTTATATCAAATGTCAAATATATAATTATTAAACATGAAAGCGATTTTTAACTTTTGAAATGTGTAATCTGAGTACCAATTACATATTGAATTTAAAATTCATGTTTTTCTGGTTCGAGAAACAGTTAGAAGCTGCAGAAGGGACTTTTGTTGCTGCTGTAATCTTAGGAAGTGAAACGCATTTTATTCACGAGTTTAAATGGGGTCACTCACGAAAACGTCGATAACAGAAAATACAACTCGTCGCATGTGTTAAAATGCATCTGAAACAGGAGCTCGTAAATGGTGGACGCCCGTTACTGCACTTTATTGAAAACGATTACCTTTGAAGATGAATATCACATACCTAAAACACTTTTCATATTATATTTTGTTCATAAAAATAATCGTCTATCGTTCACCGACGGCCGTAGCGAATATCTGTATTTATGTCACCTCTAGTTCATCGACGGGCGTAGCAAATATCTGTATTTATGTCACCTATAATTCATCGACGGGCGTAGCAAATATCTGTATTTATGTCACCTCTAGTTCATCGACGGGCGTAGCAAATATCTGTATTTATGTCGAAGTTTGTGGGTCAAGAACACATTTTTATGGAGTACTGCAATATCAGTTGATATTTCAGATATACACACAATATATATATATATATATATATATATATATATATATATATATATATATATATATATATATATATATATATATATATATATATATATATATATATAAGACATATATATATTGAAGCTCTTCGACATCATCGTTGTCCTCAGGAGTTTTGGCTTTCATTCATCTCTTAAGATAATATTTATAATGTGGTCATGCCATCAATAGGCTTCTTTATAGAACTGTATACGAGTCAAATCACTGTTTGAGGTTCCTGCCAATCAGAACTAAGAAAAAGCCATGAATATCATAAAATTGCATCGAATTATATATTTACTTAATAAGAGACAAGAGTTTATTTACTTCTGTACGTCTGTCTGTCTCAGCTTTCACGTTATAATACCAATGATCATAACTGTAGCTTTTCAGTTTTCTTGCGTCGTTTACCTTTTCTCTCTCTCTCTCTCTCTCTCTCTCTCTCTCTCTCTCTCTCTCTCTCTCTCTCTCTCTCTCTCTCTCTCTCTTTCTGCTTTCTTAGAAATGATTTTTAAATGTTTATTTTCCTCTCTTCTGCAATTCATACAGTCCTCTGCAACTAAAGTACTGAAGACACAAAGTCCAGTGATGTGAACAAGTGACACAGCATATTTTGTTGGCTGAGCAACAACTCAGAAAAAATCACCTCTGCATATATCTTCAGAAAATTTATAATCATTTAGGTCCTTCATATTCTTTGTGATTTTTCCCCATTGGTTTTATTCCCAGCAACACAAACGCTGAACTTCACAGACACAGGCACATCAGTGTCTAGAGATGGTTCAGTTTTAAGATAACACGATTCTTGTGAACGACGTACAGCGCTGTTGTGTATCAGAATTTAACCTTTATTACTTTATTTTGCTAGTTTTTAATATTATAAATAAATAAATAAATAAATTAAATAAATAAATAAATAAATAAATAAGTAAATACGTTCACTATTTTGGCTGTATTTCCATACCACAAAATATTTGTTTGGTACGATGCAAACTGTATTCTTTAATAGAAATTAGAGGTATACCGCAAGTTTTCAAATATTTTGAACCCTAAATGCGCTCTGTATAGTGAACATTTATCTTCCACCTAAGCTTAATCATGAGAGGAGAGAGAGGAGAGCGAGAGAGAGAGATTCTCTCTCTTTCTCTCTCTCTCAGTAATTAATTCCCAACATACCATTCTTTGTCTACCCTGCCCGTAATCTCGCCCAATTTACGCGTCAAACTTCTTTTCCACTGAAATAACTCTTCAATACCGCGGCCTTGCTTCTTCTTTTCACACAAATCTGACCGAGGTCTTTGATTATCGAAGTTTTCCTTATATCTCCTCCCTACGAAATCGTTCTAGTCCCCCTTTATTGTTCTTGCGAGATTTCCCATAGGCGAGGGCCAAGGTAATACGTATGCGTTTGACAACATCCCTCTTGATAGTCATATATCTCCTTGAGATATATAGCAGTGATGTAGAGGAGATTCACGGGGGCAGCAATCCGTTTCTTCCTCCCCGTCCCTCTAAGATATGGTAGCCGAGGGAATCCGGCTTATTGTTACTTTTACCCCGTAAATATGCCATGCTCAGTGGTATACGGAAAAGTGGTACTGAATTTTATTTGCATGTAATTCATTGCAGAGGGATGATTAGTATTTCCGAAATGTTATATTTTCTTACAAAAAGCTATAAATAATAATAATAATAATAATAATAATAATAATAATAATAATAATAATAATAATAATAATAATAATAATATATGTTACTTTTGCCAGTAAATATGCCGGGCTCAGTGGTATACGGAAAAGTGGTACTGAATTTTATTTGCATGTAATTCATTGCAGAGGAATGATTAGTATTTCCGAAATGTTATATTTTCTTACAAAACGCTGTAAATAATAATAATAATAATAATAATAATAATAATAATAATAATAATAATAATAATAAATTTCCGACTAATAGGATCGAACCTTGCAGGTCTTTCAACCGAAAGACAAGACCGCTGCCAACCCAGCCACACAGGTTGGCAGCGGTCTTGTTCTTTCAATTGAAAGACTTGGGTTCGATCCGAGAGAAAAATGCCTGTTCTACACGTCACTGGGTGCTGATTATTTCTTTCAATAATAATAATAATAATAATAATAATAATAATAATAATAATAATAATAATAATAATAATAATAATATTTACTTTTGCCAGTAAATTCCCCATGCCGTGCTCAGTGGTATACGATACGGAAAAAGTGGTACTGAATTTTATTTGCAGGTAATTCACTGAAGAGGAATGATTAATATTTTCGAAATGTTATATATATTGTAACAAAAAGCTGTAATAATAATAATAATAATAATAATAATAATAATAATAATAATAATAATAATAATAATAATAATGTTACTTTGATCCGTAAATTTGCCATGCTCAGTGGTATACGGAAAAAACTGGTTTCATTTACATGTAATTCATAGAAGAGGAATGATTAATATTTCCGGGATGTTCTCATATTTTGTAACAAACGCTGAAACATTAATAATAATAATAATAATAATAATAATAATAATAATAATAATAATAATAATCATATATTTACTTTTGCCAGTTAATATGCCGTGTTCAGTGGTATGCGGAAAAGTGGTATTGAATTTTATTTGCATGTAATTCGTTGAAAAGGAATGATTAATATTTCCGGATGCTCTTATGTTTTGTAACAAAAATCTGAAATAATAATAATAATAATAATAATAATAATAATAATAATAATAATAATAATAATAATAATAATAATAATAATAATAATAATAATAATAATATGTTACTTTCGATCCGTAAATTTGCCATGCTCGGTGGTATACGGAAAAGCGAAACTGAATTTTATTGGCATGTAATTTATTGAGGAGGAATGATTAATATTTCCTGGATGTTCTTATATTTTGTAACAAAAAGCTGTAGAAAAAAAAAAAAAAAAAAATAATAATAATAATAATAATAATAATAATAATAATAATAATAATCCAAGTGGTGTAAATAAAATATATATTAGGAATATATATATATATATATATATATATATATATATATATATATATATATATATATATATATATATATATATATATATATATAAAAATAAAATATATAATATCTCTCTCTCTCTCTCTCTCTCTCTCTCTCTCTCTAATAATATATATATAATATATATATATATATATATATATATATAATATATATATATATATATATATATATACACACACACAAACGAGAGCTTTCGAGAACCTGCTCTATTCTCCTTCTCAATCTCAGAATGAGAAGAAGAACCGAGCCGGTTGTCGAAAGCTCTCGTTTTTAATAATAATAATAATAATAATAATAATAATAATAATAATAATAATAATAATAATAATAATAATAATAAATTTCCGACTCATCAGGATCGAACCCAGGTCTTTCAACCGAAAGACAAGACCGCTCATGCCAACCCAGCCACACAGGTTGGCATCGGTCTTACATTTCAATTGAAAGACTTGAGTTCGATCCGGATAATAAAATGTATTTCTGTTCTACACGTCACTGGGTGCTGATTATTTCTTTCAATAATAATAATAATAATAATAATAATAATAATAATAATAATAATAATAATAATAATAATAATAATAATAATAATATGTTACTTTTGCCAGTAAATATGCCGTGCTCAGTGGTATACGATACGGAAAAGTGGTACTGAATTTTATTTGCAGGTAATTCACTGAAGAGGAATGATTAATATTTTCGAAATGTTATATATTGTAACAAAAAGCTGTAATAATAAATAATAATAATAATAATAATAATAATAATAATAATAATAATAATAATGTTACTTTGATCCGTAAATTTGCCATGCTCAGTGGTATACGGAAAAGTGGTACTGGATTTCATTTACATGTAATTCATAGAAGAGGAATGATTAATATTTCCGGGATGTTCTCATATTTTGTAACAAACGCTGAAACATTAATAATAATAATAATAATAATAATAATAATAATAATAATAATAATAATAATAATAATAATAATAATAATAATAATATGTTACTTTTGCCAGTTAATATGCCGTGTTCAGTGGTATGCGGAAAAGTGGTATTGAATTTTATTTGCATGTAATTCGTTGAAAAGGAATGATTAATATTTCCGGGATGCTCTTATGTTTTGTAACAAAAATCTGAAATAATAATAATAATAATAATAATAATAATAATAATAATAATAATAATAATAATAATAATAATAATAATAATCCAGAGTGGTGTAAATGAAAATATATATTAGGAATATATATATATATATATATATATATATATATATATATATATATATATATATATATATATATATATATATATATATATATAAAATATACATATATAATATCTCTCTCTCTCTCTCTCTCTCTCTCTCTCTCTCTCTCTCTCTCTCTCTCTCTATATATATATATATATATATATATATATATATATATATATATATATATATATATATATATATATATATATATATATATATATATATATATATATATATATATATATATATATATATATATATATAAATAATTACACACAAACGAGGCTTTCGAGAACCTGCTCTATTCTCCTTCTCAATCTCAGAATGAGAAGAAGAACCGAGCCGGTTGTCGAAAGCTCTCGTTTAAATAATAATAATAATAATAATAATAATAATAATAATAATAATAATAATAATAATAATAATAAATTTCCGACTCGCATCAGGATCGAACCCAGGTCTTTCAACCGAAAGACAAGACCGCTGCCAACCCAGCCACACAGGTTGGCAGCGGTCTTGTCTTTCAATTGAAAGACTTGGGTTCGATCCGGATGTGAGTCAGAAATGTATTTCTGTTCTACACGTCACTGGGTGCTGATTATTTCTTTCAATAATAATAATAATAATAATAATAATAATAATAATAATAATAATAATAATAATAATAATAATAATAATATGTAGAAGGTCCTCTAGCAAGTAAGTAGTGTTAAGGGTTCAGGCTGCATGAGCATGTTTTTCATCCTTGTTTACTTCGTTCAGACACAGAAGACTGAGAGATTGTTAAGCACTAGGTAGACTGAACAGAGTTTATAAATGTACGCTTAAAACAACCAATACTTTTCTTCTTTTTTGTAATAAACAAAAAAAAGGGTTGATAAATATTTATAAATTGTTGTCTCGCCGGCAATATACTGAGTTGAGAAATATCTTATTCACATTTCGTAAACAAATAATAAAAAGAAATAATGAAATTAACTTTTCCTGCGAAAACAATGAGAAATTTAATAAATTTCAACTGCCAAACACCAGCGTGATTTTTATTATGATATTCTGCTAGTCAAGAAATAGAAAAAGTTTTATAAATGAAAAGCATTTGAAATTAACAATCATAAAACATTTCTGTCGTTTATGCAAATAAAAGGTGAAAATACTGCAATTGAATTATTATCGTCCCAAACGCTGTAAGGAATTTATTGCCCTCTATAAACAATACTTGCCTAGTTCATATTGCTCGGTTGTATATACAATAAACATTACATTGCTATAAACAATGTTTCTGTTTCTTTAACTAAGGAAACATGAACTTAATAATGGCAACCGAAGGTGTAACATGCAATACGGTGGATACCAAAAAAGATGATGATTTTGTACCCGATTAATGTAAAAAAAAAGAAAAAGAAAAAAGAAAAAGCAATAGTCCATGAAATACGTATTGAGACCTCCACATTTATAATTCTGCTGAATAAAAAGAAATGAAAAACTTCCTTTAGTCTTGCGTTCTTCCAATATTTTTTTTTTTTTTTTTCATTCTAGAAACAATAATTTTCCGTTTACATTAACCAGAATCATTTCAGATTACTTACAAAGTGCGCTTACTACTTATGATTTACGTTGTTCTGAGTACAATTCGAATCATAGCACTTGGATGTTAATCGGTACAAAACACAGTCACTTGCGACGTCGTTCCAGTTTTCTGTAAAAGAAAACAATTTTGCCGCCTTTGTCTGTCCGTCCGCGTTTTTTTCTGTCCGCCCTCAAATCTTAAAAACTACTAAGACCAGAGGGCTGCAAATTGGTATGCTGATCAACCACCCTCCAATCATCTAATATACCAAATTGCAGCCCTCTAGTCTCAGTACTTTTTATTTTATTTAAGGTTAAAGTTAGTCACAATCGTGCTTTTGGCAACGATATATGATAGGCCACCACCGGCCCCTGGTTAAAGTTTCATGGGCCGCGGCTCCTACAGCATTATACCGAGACTACCGAAAGATAGATCTAGTTTCGGTGGCCTTGACTATACGCTGTAGCGACTGTACATTAAACTCAATTGGGCCCAAGAAACTTCGGCGCATTTTTTACTTGTTTCATATTATACTCATATTCCTTTGTTTTTCTTTTATTTCCTTAGTGTTTGTATGACATTATCTAGAATACCTAATGTTACCGCAGAGAAATACATTTCATATCGCTGAGTTAAAATATCCTCTATCGATTGTTAAACAAGTAATAATAAGAGTGATTCTAACTCAAGTTGAATGACCGATAAGGAATCTAAATCGTTTTACTCTCAATTCGAAGCTTGCTGATGACCGATAAGGTTTCCCTGGTAAAAACAAACTCAGTTTATCGTGTCTTTTTTTTTTTTTTTGTCTGAACTTACATTTTCACTGATTTTAAGCAACTAATATATCAGTTTATTCGGTTCATAACTTCGAAAGGACAGCTAGTGTTTTGCCTTATTCTGTATAGTATTTCATAAATTTATCTATGGTAAATTATATATATATATATATATATATATATATATATATATATATATATATATATATATATGTATAATACATATATATATATATATATATATATATATATATATATATATATATATATATATATATATATATATATATATATATATATATATATATATATATATGTTTGTGTGTGTGTGTGTGTGTGAAAGCAATAGGCACTCTGACACTTCCGTTTAAAATTTTCCCGTGGCTTCAGTTGCAAATCGAATAACGTACGTATTTATGATTTTAGGATACATATATATACATACCTACATACATACATATATACATACCAACATATATACATATATATATATATATATATATATATATATATATGTGTGTGTGTGTGTGTGTGTGTGTGTGTGTGTGTGTGTGTGTGTGTGTACATACGTTGCATTGCCACCCTTTTTCCACTTTCTTTCTACGAATTTTATTGATAAAAGGATATCATAATAAAACGTTGTGTTCCTACTATCTGTTAGTCGCCGAGAAAGAAGAGTACTCACGTATGCATTACATTAGCCTTTAATTTGACACTTTAATCATATTTTCAATGTTTTAAATTTTTCTTCGTATTTTAGTCATTTTTAGGTTCTACACTTTTAATATTACTGTTTAAACTGCAATATTTAAAATTTTATATGTTACAGTTTTTACTTCTCATTCATTTCATGTTTTATTATAAACGCCAACCTTTTTATTATTATCTTTTTATATGTTATAGTTTTTACTTTTCATTCATTTCATGTTTTATTATAAACGCCAACTTAATATTATTATTATTATTATTATTATTATTATTATTATTATTATTATTATTATTATTATTATTATTATTATTATTATTATTATTATTTAAAGTGTCCAGAAATCCATACTTAAAAGGTTCATCTTCGTGTGTGGAAAAGCTGATTAACGATATAAGCCACTTGAAAAAATTCTGTCCTTAACGCCAAACTAAATTCCTTTTTCTTTCTAATCGAGGTTAAATGTCAGGAACCAGGAAGCCTGTCAATCCCGAAACGACATTATTGAAAAGCAATTTAATTGTCTACAAAACAAAACAAATCAGGACTATTCTGTCACTCAAAACTCCTATAATTAGGTCTTCCATGAAAGCTTTTAATGGTCTATACCAGGAACATTTTTCTAATCTCATTTGAATACGACGGCTATTTTAGTTCAAAACCGATTAATTTTGAAGAAAATGTTCCTTACGAGTAAATGGAGAGTTATTATCTTTATCGAGTTTGATACTTTTGGATTATTTTTGAAAATATTTCTACTGTTTTACAAGAGAAAAAGTAATACATTTTTAAAAAGTAAATGGACCGTAATTATCTTTATGGAGTTTGATACTTGTTGTCATCGTTTTTTTTTTCAAAAATCCATTTAGATTTTTGCCAGTTAAAAAGTAATTTATTAAATCTATTAGAAATAAACTGAAAATAATGCGGTAAATAACCGAAAAAGTGAATCATACTTTTTATCGGAATCTAACATAAAAACTCTAAGGTGATGGACAAGGGTCAAAAATGGTCTTGTCTCCCACTCAATAGGTTTTAAGTTAGATCCCGATTACAAGTAGAAATTAACTTCTTTAATTATTTCGTAGATTATTGTGTGTTTGTTTCTAATAAATTCTAAATTGTGTTACTTTTTTCACTAATAAAAAAAGTCAATGGGTTTTAAAGAAATAAAGGCAAAAACTATCAAACATCCTTCAGATAATAACTGTCCATTTGTTCATAAGAAACACCGAATCCAACGAAATTAATTAATTCGTAATTAAAATCGACAGGCGTATTCAAATGTAATCAGAAATGTTACTAACTTATTGATTTGTTTCACTGGATTTCTGGTGCATGTTATTTACTTAAAACAGAAAGAAGGGGTTTAGCAAAATATAAAATGCATGAAAGGATTACATTACAACTAAGATTTCGCATATTATTGTGTGATTGCTTTATGTAAATTTTAAAATTACATTTTTTCCAAAGATAAAAAAGTTAAAACATTTTATAGAAATATTCGGAAAAACTATCACACTTCCTTAGGATAACAGCTGTCCAGTTACTCATAAGAAACACCGAATTCCAATTAAATGAGTTAATTAGGAACTAAAATGGACCGGCGTATTCAAAAACAATTAGAAGCGTTACTGGACCAGACCTCTAAAAGTTTTCATGAAAGAATTAATGATGAACGTTTCAAGCGACAGAATAGCTCTAATTTGTTTTGTTAACGTAAAAATTTAAAAATTCTTTTCAAATATACCATTTCGGGATTGACTGACGTTCTGGTGCTTGTTATTTTACCTAAATTAGAAAGAAGGAGTTTAGCAAGATGTAAAGCGTATGAAAGGACTTCATTACCACAGGCTCTCATTTCATGGATAAACGAAAAATCTTGCACAATGATTTGATTTTGCGCTTACGATTATCTTTTTGTCTCTTGGATAGAGAATCCAATGGTCCAATCAGCGTACGTTGGAATATATGGACAAACTTCTCTCTGTCTGCCTGTATAGCTATCTCAATATTACAGAAAACACTATGATTTTGTGGAAACAGCAACTTAACCACTTGACCACTTGGCCTTCTTCCAAGTGGTCAAGTGGTTAATGTTACCTCCTCCCAATATAACGGGTGCGGGTTAGAATCCTGCCACGGGCGTCAGAATTTCTACAATTGGTTCTTCATTTGAATCCTAGTGACAATAGTATCCAATAGTGACAATAGTATCCAATAGTGACAATAGTATCCAGTAGTGACAATAGTATCCAACAGTAACAATAGTATCCAAAACGTGTGAAGAAATCGAGAAGTTAGGCCAGCATTTTGGTTATTACAAATACGTATATATCAAGTTAAAGTCGGTAAAAATGTAATCAGCTAATTCGTTATATCTATCTATCTATCTATCTATCTATCTATCTCTATCAATATGTATCAAATGGCACACACACACATATATACATATATATATATATATATATATATATATATATATATATATATATATATATATATATGTGTGTGTGTGTGTGTGTGTGTGTGTGTGTGTGTGTGTGTGTGTGTGTGTGTGTGTGTGTGTGTGATTATATATATATATATATATATATATATATATATATATATATATATATATATATATATATATATATATATATATATATATATATAAGAACTTGAATTTCAATGTGATACACCAGTCCGAAACTTGAGAGCCCAGCAGAGGTTATACAATTTACAAACATACCTTATGCATTTACTAGGCGGCAAATACAACCAATATAGCCACTGGAATAAAAGCATAAACATCAACCTTCACTGTATATATGAGTATATACACACAGGACCAGACACACAAACAGACACGCAAACATATATATAAATCCAGACACCCAAACATACAAACAGACCCAGACGCACAAACACACGCATAGACCCAGACACACAAACACAGCCAGTAGCCGAAGAATTTGATCCCCTTCGAATTCCGCTCTATTGTTCTACGGAGTTTCAAGTTCAATAATGACTCACCTCTCGTATGTTCAATGGATTTCTGCACTAATGGCGTCTGGCTTTGCTTTGATGTTCGCCCATCCAATTATGGCCGGACTTATGACTTCCACCAACATGGAATCGGATAATTAGTCTCAGAAACTCCACTTCTCGCAAAGGGTGCATTAACTTGACTGTGCTTTCTGTTAACAAAGAAAAAAAAATTAGTGGGTGTGTTAAGTATTTGATAAAAATTTCACAGTCTAATAAAGAATGAAATAATAGTGGCTACATTCAGTTACTGGTTCTTATCAGTTTGACCTAAAGTCTCTAAGGATTTTTGAACACGACAACGAGTTATAATTATAGACTCGGATAAAAACATAAAGCGAAATAAAAAAAAACAGAACATTAAAAAAAATTAGTGGGTGTATTAAGTATATAACAAGAAATTCAGTATAATATAGAATCGAATAATATTGGCTACATTCAGACATTGGTTCTTACCAGTTTGACTTTAACTCTCCAAGGATTTCTGAAGAAGTCAACAAGTTATAATTGTAGACTCGGATAAAAGCAGAAAGTGAAATAAAAAAAAAAAACAGAACATTACCATTTAAAGATATTCAGAACATAAATATGAGAAAATAGACGCCAGTGTGCTGTCGACATTTGTGCCTGGTAAATCGGATCATAGCCATTCCGGTGCTTTGATAACTATCATCCGAAGTAAATCGGTTTTCGTTTGCCTGCCCCCGCCCTCAACACATTAATCATGAGAGTGACTTATACAGATTAAAGGAGCAGCAACATTTCGCCAATATTCTCCCTTTACATAATTCCGTTGAAGTTCTGTAATGAGGCCGTAGAAGTTCAAGAATAGTTTAAGTGTATAGTAACTGAAGATTACTATTGATAATAATGGAGTGGTAAGACCAAAGGAGGCGGAAAATAGGCTTGGAATGTATTAGCACTGTTAGGCTAGGACAAGAAAGAGGCTCTGGTCACAGAGGTGGTACTTCTAACCTTATGATTCCTCTGTTCATAGAGGTGGTACTGCTAACCTTATGATTCCTCTGGTCATAGAGGTGGTACTACTAACCTTATGATTCCTCTGGTCATAGAGGTGGTACTGCTAACCTTATGATTTTATGTGGATTTCCCTTGTCCACAAACCAACAGTTATTCCACATCTGTCGTGGCTTAGCACTGGGAGGTTTTGCCTCTTTTCAAAGGAGGGGAAGTTGAAGTAGGTAAAGAGACAGGGAGTGCATTTCTTTCTTATTTTCAATGTGTCGCAAACGTTGCACGTCCCAGGATGGCTTTGGACTCATCCTGACTGTCTGGAACTAACAGGAGAACGCTGTGTTGAAGTTTATATTATTTCCATTTGGTAATGCCTTCAAGCACAGAGATATGTGGTGCCTTTCAACACAATTCCGGCAGCTAGATGAGAGATGGTCTTTTTTGAGGCATAAATACCAAAGGATTCGATTCGTTAATTCTTAACCTTCTAGACTTTTAAGCACCGCAATAGATAGTGCCTTTCAACACAATTCCGGCAGCTGGATGAGAGATGGCCTTTTCTGATGCATGATAAGCAAAGATTCTTAACCTTCTGGCCTTCAATGTGGCTGAAGTAGCGCACATTTCAACCCTATGCTCTCTTTGACAATAACATCATCTAGGGGGACCTTTTTAGGACAAGATTCTGAAAAAAAAAAAATTGTACCTATGTTCATATTCTCTTTCTTCTAACTTCCTTTCCACCCACTCCTAACAATTTATTCATAGTGCACCTGCGAGGATGTCCTCCCGTTACAGATTTCAAACCTTTTTAGTCTGTTTCCATTTCAGTGCTGAATGACCTGATGGGTCCCAGCGTATGACCTTTGACCCAAATCCTAAATTCTATTCTACTCTGAAAATATAATTGGGACCACTTTGCGGAAGTGCTTGGAGGTCTATGATGAGCTCGAGAACGATTTGGCTGTATGGGAGCCATTGGTCTTTGAGTTGTTGAAATGGTTAAGGCAGAGGGTAGTTGTTGTATCATTTAATCTCCCCATTTTCAGTGTAAGAGTTCCAGCGATTGTGGCCTTCATGAGGTGCCAACCCAAAAGAGTACGGATCCGGTAGAGGAGTGTGCCAGTGCACCTCATGCTGGTGCACTGTAAAAAGCCGTACTTGTTGCTTTGCAGCGCGCCTTCGGGCCCCTAGCTGCAACCCCTTTCGTTGGCTTTACTGCTGCACCTCATTTCATATTCTCCTCTTCCATCTCACTCCAACCTCCTGACAATTGATTCATTGTGCAGCTGCGAGTTTCATCTCCGTTACGCGCCTTCAAACTTTACTGTCAATTCCCGTTTCAGCGCTGAATGACTTGTGGTCCCAGCAAGTTTGGCCTTTGTACTAAATTACATCTAATTCAATTCAATTCAAGAGAGGAGGAGTGGAAGAGCTGTAAGAGTGGATTCCTTTAGTGGCTCTCCTTTCTCAGACTTGTCACAAGTGTTGAATTGCTAGCCAGGATGCCTCTCTCTCTCTCTCTCTCTCTCTCTCTCTCTCTCTCTCTCTCTCTCTCTCTCTCTCTCTCTCTCTCTCTCTCTCTCTCTCTCTCTCTCTCCAATCTCTCTCTCCGTAATCAACACTTTATGAAATATTTTTTACTTTGTATACAAAGCTGCAAATTTGTAAACGCTACTTTTACCGTAATTTAAATCAAGGTTTATCCGATTAGCTGAACATAATTCTTACCTGCCTGCAATGGAAGATTATGTAGTTTGAGGTTAGGTCGATAAATAATCTTTATCAATTGTTAACTTTCCTAATACGTGGAAGTCGTGTTATATAACATTAATTATAATAAATATTAATGAATATTTAATTATTTCTGAATAGGAATATTACATCATACCCTTCTTGATGAGTGCACACAACTGAGCTCTCAAAACAAGGAGAAATTTCACTACGCGTTCGTTTGTCATAAGCGCTGAGTCTGCTCACTTTTATTCTTCTATTATCTTTCTTGTGTTGTCCACGCTGATAAAACTGAAAATCAAACGAAGTTGATGATAACAATTCCTTTGACTCTGATGTCACGTAATCATGGCTTAAAAGTATGCAGAATTGTTGGTTTATCAAACTATGCCGTTGCTAATGAAAATGTCATCTTTTTTATCAAATATCATATATAAACAGAGTTACTTATTCGCGATTATCTGAACGCTATTAATTGTCTCACTAATGATAAGACTTCATAAAAGTTCACTTGTGATTATTATAATGACCATGACGCCATCAGTACAATGCTAACATTATTACAGAAATTAGGTAAGCGGTTGAAGAGATCATTCAAGCTTTATTTTCGAATTGTATGATCAAGGTTTGTGTGTAATTATTATTTGAAAGTGTTAGCCAGTGAGCACATGAACAGAATTTAACTGAAACCCGTTTTATATAGCTTGTCTGAGGAGGATGCGTTTATGACACTAACGAATGTGTATATTGTATTTGTTTTTAACGTGAAGTTTTATAAACGACCTTTGAGCCTTTATTCTAAACTTGACGTTGACACTGAAATACCAATAAGCAAGTACAATATGCGCCGAAGTTTCTTCAGCGCAGTCGAGTTTTCTGTACAGCATAAATCAAGGCCACAGAAAATAGATCTGTCTTCCGGTGGCCTCGGTATAATGCTGCATGACCCGCGGCCCATGAATCTTTAACCACGGCCCGGTGGTGGCCTGTCCTATATCGTTCCCAGATGCACGATTATGGCTAACTTTAACCTTAAATAAAATAAAAACTACTGAGGCTAGAGGGCTACAATTTGGTATGTTTGATGATTGGAGGGTGGATGATCAATATAAGCTCTCCAGCCTCAGTAGTTTTTAAGATCTGAGGGTGGACCGATGGACAAAGCCGGCACAATAGTTTCTTTTACAGAAAACTAAAAACGAATACTTTAGTTCTATGAGGCATTTTAGTAGGGTCAGCTTGGTTTTCACAGTGGCTTGTCTAAATCTATGTTCGGTATTGTCTCACGTCTTCAGTACTTCTCCTATTGTTCCTCTGCTGTTTACTTACGCATAATTCACTAAATGAACGGAATACATCTAACTTAACTTTTACATAAATAAATCATGGTTACTCAAATAAAACTATAACATGAAAATAGCAAATGATTACAGGCAACGCTACCCAATGTTTCATGATATATATCCGTAAGGCTAAACATAATGGCTATAACTTACTTCAGGTAATGCAATTATATTGTATTTCCAAACTGAATCGCTTGTCTAAACAAACTGTCTCTAGTTATATATATCCGTTTTACACGGAAACATCGCATTCACCACAACTACCATTCATTAAAACTGCGACTCCAGGAAGCATACCCTAACAATCATCATAAAATCATTTCTGTCACCTTTTAGAATTTTATTCCCTTTGCGTTATAAGGCGGGGGGGGGGGGAGTACCTCTCCAATGTAACAGAATCACGATCTATAGTTATAAATATCCCTTGCATTGTGTCTGATAAGAAATAGCATTAATATATGTACGCCTGTGTGTGTGTGTGTGTGTGTGTGTGTGTGTGTGAGAGAGAGAGAGAGAGAGAGAGAGAGAGAGAGAGAGAGAGGTATTTACTTCATAAGATCAATCAGGTTTCTTATGATGTACCTAACACGCAAGCAATTTTTAATGTTGTTTTTAGTATCCTTTTGCTAGTTCAGAGTTTCCCTTTTATAAGATGATACAAGGATTTAATATACAGGTAGGTTTTCACAAATGCACGGATAATCGTCCCCTAAACTGTACAAGAACGTACTGCAGTTATACGGACCCTATAAATAAAAAGCACACATTACCCTCAATCCATAATGTCTGTAATTCATGACTATAAATCAACTAACAATATGTGAAACAAATTATTCTCTCTCTCTCTCTCTCTCTCTCTCTCTCTCTCTCTCTCTCTCTCTCTCTCACTGAGATACCACATGATTATGTCCGTAAATAACTGGGGAAATATATTATGATGGCAAATACTTAGGAATTATAGGGCAATCCCTCTTGCCTAATCCTATTAATTATTATTAATTACTTTTTCTGCAAATGTGATATAGTTATTTTATGATTTCAATAAATGGACAACTTTTCTTTATCTTAAAGGAAATGAACCACTTATAAGTACGCAAGGCACAATTACATCAACGGATTGTTGATAACTACACAATTGTAATTTTTACAGTGATTAATATTTACGACATTGGGCAAATAAAGGATCTGGCTACAAGAATTTCATTGTTTATAGGTATCAATGACAGACAGCTTCAATATAAATACTCTATATAGTAGAACAGGAAAAATGTTACTGCACAATATCCTTCATACGATTATCATGCAGCAAAATATTAGAAAAAAAAGATATCTGGACTGAAGATAATATATATTACCCCAAAAAGAATAAAATCATGAAAGAAACTGCATTGTATATAAATCCCTATTTGACGGATAATGATAATTAGGTGAGGCTATGGATGTAATGCCTTACGGTCATGCAACAACGTTAATTAATAAAAATTTGAATGTGTTTATTCACCAGGGTGAATTGATAGCATCCGTCAAAGATAATATGAGCTTAGAGTGTAAATCTTGAATAGAATTCTCCCAAAGATCAGGGAAACGAGTCCAGACTTTTAGAATTTTGCCGCCAAACATTAGACCTCGTAGATACTATCCATTTCAGGGACCGCGAGTCATCGTTTTTCTCAAATATCTTTCAAACCAAGTAGCAAATGTCGGTTTTCATTTGCATTTTAAAGTTGACGCTACACGTGATCGTTTCAGTGATGACGCTAGGACGAAAACTTAGGTAACCTAATACCATAGGTAACTTCATTTCTGCTAATAGTTGAGGCTAATTAGTGAAACTGGTTGTCAGAGTTAATCAAGGCATCCATTTCAGAGACGGCGAGTCTGTCGTTTTTTCTCAAATATCTTTCAAACTAATTATTTGATCCGAAAAGTGGTACTTTGACATAGTGTAAAAGACACCTCCGCTAATTTTGCAATATACTGCATGTCAAATGGTGTTAGTTAAGGCGTTTATTCTTGACTTTTAAAGGCAAAGTCGCATGAGTCAGCAGGACTATTCAACGCAATCGGACGTCCGCTATCCCCCATAAACAGGAAAGGGGAGGGGGCGGAGATGGGGAGGGGAATGCAGAGGGAGGGACGGAATCGGGATAAAGGACGTTCGGATGCATAGTTTGGCAATGCTTGGCAACACCACGTAAGTCAAGTATAAACGCCTTAACTAAAACCATTTGACAATGCACTATATTACCAAAAATTAGCGGGAGGTGTCTTTTACACTGTGTCAAAGTACCATTCGGTCAAATAATTAGTTTGAAAGATATTTGAGAAAAACGATGACTGGCCGTACCCTGAAATGGATACTAATTGATTTGTAACCACAAACTAGCTTCACTAATTAGCCTAAACTGGTGGCAGAAATGAAGTTCCCTATGGTATTAAGTTATCTAAGTTTTCGTTCTGGCGTCATCACTGAAACGAAAACGTGTAGCTTCAACTTTAAAATGCAAATGAAAACCGATATTTGCTACTTCGTTTACATACTTTAGGGGAAAGATACTATACGATGTCGGGGAAAAAAATAATGGGTGACACCCCCTAAGTTACACTTAACGAAACTGAATCAAATGTAAAATATATCCATTTTTCATATCGATTATTCTTTATTGTTTTTAACCGAATATCTTACGCTTACAGTTTTAAAAGGTATTTTGTATGAGATGCTGTAGCAATTACTTATGTTTTATTCAAGCACATAGCTGAACAAAATCTTTATTCCCCTGATATAATTTTGTTAACCAGCGTTAATTCATGGCACAGTGGAGCAAAGCCTAATTGTAACAGGATATAATCATATTTCTTTTTATCTTGTCATGCTAGAAATATAAAGGGGAGGTCTTCAGGTTAGTTACTTTCCCTCGTGCTTTTAGGATTAAATGACTCTTTATGTGTGCAGGACAAGCTAAAATTCCAGGGTAACACCTCCCAACAATTTACAAATAACAAATATTTTAACTCGATATAGATATATTGTGTGGGGAGTGCGTGTGTGTGTGTGTGTATATATATATATATATATATATATATATATATATATATATATATATATATATATATATATATATATATATATATAATATATTGTGTGCATATACATACACACACACACACATATATATATATATATATATATATATATATATATATATATATATATATATATATATATATATATATATATATATATATATATATATATATTATATATATATATATATATATATATATATTCGTAACAGTTATATTTACTGATATTAACCGTATTTCTTTTAATAAACTTTGTTTTTATCGAATAGTCGGAATTACTTATTTTATTTACTTTATATGTAATAACTACATAAAAACTATTTACATTCCATGTTGCTTCAAATGATATAATATACAGAAGCATTCTGTACAATATATCATATATATATATATATATATATATATATATATATATATATATATATATATATATATATATATATATATATATATATTATACAATGTATTCATATTCTTAGAAAATACAAAAATTTTCCTTTCCTTATCCTTACCGAACCAGGGAAGCCATTCAAAAAGTTGCACAACGAAGAAACATTGCAAAACACGACAATCAATAAATAACATCGCGCAGTGACCCTCCAAAGACCTCCTGCCAACTCTACGTCCATCAATTCCACGGCATCAACTATTGCTCTCTCTCTCTCTCTCTCTCTCTCTCTCTCTCTCAAGTTGACGCAATTGGAGCTTGTCAAAGTAGGGACTGAATCATTAGCATAAATTCATCCTGCAGTCCTTTGATCGTATGAATAGGATCTTGCTGAAGAGGGAAGGCACTAAAAGACTTATTTCATCTCTTTTTTTGTGTGTGTGTCTGTTAATAAAAGTTTGCTCAACTTCAAACAAGATGACCTTGCCTCCTACGACATGTATAATA
Organism: Macrobrachium rosenbergii; assembly: GCF_040412425.1. NCBI lineage: Eukaryota > Metazoa > Arthropoda > Malacostraca > Decapoda > Palaemonidae > Macrobrachium > Macrobrachium rosenbergii. Next base: position 20,081,169 of record NC_089799.1, read on the forward strand.
TTCTTCAAGCACTGATATCTCAAACAATTCGTTGCATTTTCTGCTTCATGTTTTTTTTTTTTTTTGGAAGAAGCGAAACATAAAATAGTAACAGCATTTTATATTCACCGATATTCTGAAGTAAAAATCTCTTTCCATTCAAAAGAGGTCCTAACAAAAGAGTATTTATTTCAAAGCTTGCTATTCTAAAAATGTTTTGAGAGTCTACCAACCTCATTCCGTAAATACTTAGTACAAAAATAAGTAACAATATCTGGAGATACGTCAGGAAAAGGTAATAAGGCATGGTGAATATATATATATATATATATATATATATATATATATATATATATATATATATATATATATATATAATATATATATATATAAGTATATATATATATATATATATAATAATAATAATAATGAAATTTTTTATCCCACCGTGATTTATATACAATGTGAAGCTACAAGTAATGTCGCTTGATATCAAATTTCGCTACCTCGGAATAACTCTCCGATGGAGAATTGTCGCCGGCTGAAGAATTTATATGATAAATGAATTAGTATCGTCGGGACAACTCCTTGATACGAAACCTATTCAGCGACTCACTGGAGATGCTGCCACTGAGCTACCAAGAGGTATAAGTCTTTGCTGAGTAGGCTGTACTGTTTTACCCGTCGAGCAGCAAAATTGTGGCCTCAGCAATGACCGCCTCCGCCATGACAGTTCATTGGTACGTTTGGAATGCAGCTCTTATTACAGAAATTTTTATGCACCGTGATTTATATACAATCATGAAGCTACAAATGTCGCTCCACATCAAATTCACTACCTCGGAACATTCCACGATGAGAATTGTCGCCGAAGGGAGAATTTATATAAGTGATAAATGAACTGCATCATCGAGACACCAACCGTTGATACGAAAACCTATTCAGCGACTCCAGTAGATGCTACCCACTGAGCTATCAAGAGAGGTGTATAAGTCTTTTGCCGGAAGGCTGTACTGTTTTACCGTAGTGAGCAGGAAATTGTACTTAGCCTCGGCAATGACCCACCTCCGCCATGACCAGTTCATTGGTACGTTTGAACACGCAGCTCTTATGAAATTTTTTATCACACCGTGATTTATATATTAATCATGAAGCTGTTAAATGTCACCCAATATCAAATTCCGCTAATATCAGAGGTGCTCCGATGGAGAATTGTCGCGAAGAAAATTTATATATTATCATAATGACTGGTATCGTCGGGACATGACCTTGACACGAGTGATATTCCAGCGACTCCAGACGCCACCTACTGAGCCATCAAGAGGGTATAATGCCCTTGCTGAGTAGGCTGTACCTGTTTTTTACCCGTCGTGAGCAGGGAAATTGTATTTAGTTCGGCAATGACCTACCTCCTGCATGACAGTTCATTGGTACATTCGGAACACTGCAAACTCTTATTATGAAATTTTTTATCACACCGTGATTTATATACAATCATGGTTACAAATGTCGCTTAATATCAAATCTACGCTACCTCAGGAATATCATAATAAGAGCTGCGTGTCATGGCGCAGGTGGGTCATTGCTAAGTACAATTTCCCCACGCTCACGACGGTAAAACAGCAGCTCACTCGGCAAGACTTATACCTCTCTTGATAGCCTCAGTGCGGGTGGCGCTCCATGGGAAGCCGCTTGAATGGGTTTCGTGTCAAGGTTCTGTGGGTCCTGATGATACTAATTCATTTATCACTTATATAACCTCTTCGGCGATAATTCTCCATCGGAGATATTCCCGAGGTAGCTGAATTTCATATTAAGCGACATTTGTAGTTTCATGATTGTATATATATATATATATATATATATATATATATATATATATAAATATAACATATATATATATATATATATATATATATATATATATATATATATATATATATATATATATATATACATAAAAATAGATATGGATAGATTTTATTGTGATATGAGAACTTATGGATTTATCAAGATGCCAAGTCATTTCTAAACGATTTAATACTACACAACATAAAATATGTTCCTGCGGAATTTCATGCCATAGGCCATGAGAAAATAAAGACGGTTGGTTATATCTATCTATCTATCTATCTATCTATATATATATACACATGTGTGTATGTATATATAAGTGACATTTACTATTTTTAGTTTTTAATCTTCAATGAATCAAAGTATTACGAGAAAATAAATATGTAATAAGAACAATATGTATTTATAGACTACAAGTTCACATGTAAAAGATAACATATCACTACATCACCTAGATAATATAGATATCATTACCTGAATTAGCCAAGAAGTGAAACGGATTCATTTGTTATATTTCCGATTGACGTAATTCAATTACGGCCGTAATTATTTGCAGCAACAAATATTGCAAGTGAACATATGAATAGAATCTGATGCGGAAAATATGGGTGTTATAATCTGAGTAATTATTTCAACTGCTCTACATGGCTTTAGGATGAATGTTGGATAAATATTTACGTTTTATACTATTTTATGAATAATTTATTGGTTTTATATTATTTTATGAATAATTTTAGACAAGTTTTATTAATATTTTTTCATGTCGCTTATTTTGTCTATTTTCAGCCAGTAAACACGAAGATTCCTTTCTTTCTTTATTTACCTCTGCGATTCATTCTATTATTGAAAATTTAATTTTAAGGAATATTCACTCAAAAAATGCGGCAGATGCGCAATAAATGCCAATCGTAGATGACGCGCAGCTTGGCTTCTAAACGCAATGTACTAAATAATTACAAAATGGAAGTGGGTTTACACTGAGTACAATATACTCGTATAAGGGATTCCGTTCACTTTGTCTCCCAAATTTATTTAAAAGGTTTCAGTATTTTATCCTATTTTTAGTGTTCTGTAAAAGAAAACTATTGCGACGGCTTTGTCTGTCTGTCCGCATTTTTCTGTCCGCCCTCAGATCTTGAAATTACTGAGGCTAGAGGCTTTAAGTTGGCCATCCACTCCCAACTATCAAACATACTGATTGCAACCTCTAGCCTCAGTAGTTTATATTTTATTTAAGGTTAAATTTAGTTATGTATCGTGCGTCTGGCAGCGCTTTCTGGAGTCTTGCGACGCATCTTCACTCGACCGCATCTGGGGAGTAACTGAGCGTTGCGAGGTCGTAGCTGATACAGCATTATACGCTGTACAGAAAATTCGATTGCGCGAAAGAAATTTCGGCGCATTTTTAACTTTTTTTTTTTTTAAGCTAATCATTTCATCACTGAACACTTCATCCTAAGGAATATCCGCTGAAACAATGCGGCAGATTCGTAATAAACTGCTGGTCATAGACTTTGTGCGCAGCACAGCTTCCAGATGCAACATATTGATTGTAAACAGAGAGCTGTGAATGAGTTTACACTGAGACAGTTTATGGAATTTTGTTCGCTTTTTTACCTAAATTCATTTAAGATGTCCACCAAGTATTCTTAAGAGGACAGAAAGTCTTGTTTTTGAACAATCTTTTGCCCATCCTCTGGTGGGATAATGAAGTAGAGGTGAGTCTCCTCCTACTTTGTCTCAAGTAAGTTGAAGTAGGAAGTGAGTCTCCTCCTACTTTGTCTCAAGTAAGTTGAAGTAGAAAGTGAGTCTCCTCCTACTTTGTCTCAAGTAAGTCTCCTACGAGTTCCTGAGGGAATGGAATAGCAATAGAATACTGAATTTTGGCCAAAGGACAGCACTGGGACCTATGAGGTCCTTCAGCGCTGAAAAGAATACTGAAAGAAGGAAGGTTTGAAAAATGTAACAGGAGGAAAACCTCGCAGTTGAAACAGTTCCTCGCTGGGCCAGTCGGTAGAGTTCTCGGGTAGCACTCTGCTAGGCCCGAGTTCGAGTCTCCGACCGGCCAATGAAGAATTAGAGGAATTGATTTCTGGTGGTAGAAATTCATTTCTCGCTATAATGTGGTTCGGATTCCACAATAAGCTTCTAGGTCCTGTTGCTTGGTAACCAATTGGTTCTTAGCCACGTAAAATAAGTCTAATCCTTCGGGCCAGCTCTAGGAGAGCTGTTAATCAGCTCAGTGGTCTGGTTAACCTAAGGTATACTTAACTTTTTGCAATATGAAACAATTGTTTGAAAAGGGTGAATAGCAAGATGGAAGAAAGAGAATATGAATGAAGGAGGTACAGTAATAAGAATGGAAGGGGTTGCAGCTAGGGGCTGAAGGGACGCTGCGCAGAACCTCAAGTAATGCCTACAGTGCACCTTGTGGGATGCACTGACGGCACTACCCCACTACGGGTAGTTCCTGAGGGAGTCTACAGACAGACGTCCCAATCAAGAATGTTTTCTTTATAATTTTACGGTCAACAAAGAGAATGAAAGAACTGCTCAGTTCTCTTACTTTGTGGCCCCGTAGTGCTATCATTGCACCTCACGGGATGCACTGTATGCATTACTAAAGGTTCTTTGCAGCGTCCCTTCGACCCCTAGCTGCAACCCCTTTCAATACTCTTACTGTACCTCCATTCATATTGTCTTCCTTCCATTTTGCTATCCACCTTCTCCTACTCACAGTTTCCCTTCCAGCGCTGAATGACCTTATGGGTCCCAGCACATGGCCTTTGGGCTAAACTCTATATTCCAATCCATTCTTAATTTGTGCTGCATTTGGATAGATTGGGATCACTCTTATCCTTGTTCGCTCCACAGTTCGTGATGAAATCTCAAAAACCGTTAATTTCAGATGAGAGATAAGAGATTTTTCTTTTTCCTGAATCCTCCTCTTCACGTTTTAGTTTTATGTAAAAGAAAACTACTGTGCCAGCTGTCCGTCCGCAGTTTTTTCTGTCCGCAATTTTTCTCTCCGCCCTCAGATCTTAAAAATTACTGAGGCCAGAGGGCTGAAAATTTTTATGTTAATCATCTACCCCTCAATCATCAAACATACCAAATTGCAGCTGTCTAACCTCTGTAGTTTTTTTTTATTTATGGGTTAAAGTGAGCCATAATCGTGCATCTGGCAATGATATAGAAGGCTCACCACCGGCCCCTGGTTAAAGTTTCATGGGCCATGGCTCATACAGCTTATACCGAGACCACCCAAAGATAGATCTATTTTTGGTGGCCTTGATTATACGATGTACAGAAAACTCGACTGCGCCAAAGAAAATTCAGCGCCTTTTTTACTTGCCTTTTTTTTTTTTGGATCCCATCCCTAACCAAACCTGCATTCGTCCTAAGGGGGAGGGGAAATGTAGGACGACGGGAACAGGCTCTGTGGGCAACAACAAGCCTAACCTTTCCTGGAAAGCTGTCTTGTCTTGTCCTGACCTGACCTTACCTTCCTAACCTCACTTGGGGCGCCGTGCCCTTACCTGGCAGGCCTGGACCTCCTCCTAAACACCCCCCCAAAACAAAGTAACAATAAACATCGGAAACATGGACTAAGCTTCCGTTGGGAGGTAGTGTAAGAGCCCGATCCCGTGTATCTGCAAACTACCCTGTCCTTATCAAGGCCAAGAGAGACAAGGTCTACCCAATTGGGTGGAGTCGCCTCCAACCTGGGTAACTAAGGCGATGAAGTTCTTAGGTGCTGTTCATTACGGCACCACCTGCTGACGCAATGAGGAGGTATGACAAGCCATACATGTGGGGATTTAGGAAGTGAGCAGACCTTCTCTTTCTCTTGGCCTTGGTCCTGTCATCAAGAGCTAAATTTGTTTTCCGAGTGAGTGCGAGGTTACCCCAAACCCAACCAGCACTCTTACCCACCTGATGCCTAGTTACCTATGTGGATTTCAGGCAAAAATAGTGTGTTTTTCTTTAATATCTCCCACACTAATTACTTGGCTGTGAATAGTACTTGACACAGCACTCTATAGACCTCCCCTAACTTTTGATACTATAATGTATTTTCAAATCCGTTAATTGAGGTGTTTACTCTTGTCCTAGTAAAGCCAAAGCCAAATCTCTTTTGGTAAGTTTGTTAAACAATCGAACGTATCTGACCCTCCTCACTTCGCCTCCCTTCCTCACTTGCTCTCTCCTCACTGCTCTCCCCTCCTTCTTCTCCTTCTCTCACTTTGCGAATGTCTTATCTAATATTTTCCATAATATCCACCTTTAACATTGGTATTTTCCAATATATTTACCGTCACAAGAATATCATTCTGAAAATCCATAAAGATAAGATTGTAAAAAACAGGAAAATAAAGCATGGTTTTGGAAGTCAAGAAAGTCGAATTATGGTTTCGTTAAGGTTCTTTAACTGTGGAAAATAATGAAACACGTTTTCCAGCGTTGATTGGCTTTACCCTCCTTGAAAGGTAGAGTAAATGTTATATGTTGACTATATTATTGGCTGAAAATTAGTTACCTCCTTGCCAAAAGCTATCGTAGAGGTGGCCAAAGTAAATGTTCCTTTATGCCTGGGAAACATGTTGTCTCAGTACCTGAGGAGTTGTTTACCATGACATTCATAACTTTACATGTGGTGTATTGCCTTAAAAATACAAAAATGCATTTGCATTTTATTCTTAACTTTATCCATATACAAAAAGTTTGGGAAATCACGGATATGGTAGTCTATAGTTTTAAATATAGACCTAAGATTCAAGGAGTTTGTGATCATATGTTAACAACAATACAGAACAGAATAAGTTTTTAAGAGGACTCCTCCTCGGAAGACTCCTCATCTGAAGAGTCAAGACTTATAATAAATGAGTCAATATATTTGTCTATCAAAATATCTTTTGTCTTTATTGCAATCTTACGGCCAACTCCCAATTTTCAGGTGTCACAGTATGAGCTGTAGTAAGTTCCGATAGATTTGTCATCTGTTGTTTGTTTGTATTGTGCTTTTCAAGGCCCCAAATGTTCTATTTGTATGTAGATTTTATTTTCTGCTGCAATTTTCTACGACATACGTGGTTTTTATTTTAACAGTGTATTCTCTAAATTGACTTTTCAACATTTCTCTGTTACACCTTAGTATGAGCCACCTGTAATACATCAATTTTTCTTTTCCTTGAATGATATGGAGCATTATCCATCACAATAACTGATCTATAAGTCAACTGGCAACGAAACCATTGTTCAAAATACTTCGACAGTGATAATCACCATCATTTTGCCCAGTGAATGTAAGATGGGGAATGAAACCATCTGGCCTGACAAATTATAAGTCCGTTCAGACGGCACAATTCCAGAAGTATTCTCTGATTTTATTATCTTTCCAACATTTCCCACAGTATAATTAAACCTCATCTATAATTATTTTCTTCGGTTCTATTTTGCATTTTTTCTAGGAATCTTGTACACTCGGCCATCAAAAAGTGAGATAGTTTTGCGTAAAACCAATTTCTTCGGACATATATTTCTGAAAGATACATCTGGAATCCTGTTCAAAGGGAGGACAACAGTTGTTAATGTGTTTGAATTTTTCTTGAAAATCCTATAACGAAGCAAACATTTGTATCATCTGAACCAGTCATTGATATCTTAAAATGCCATATATACAGTATAACAGCAGCTTTACTGATTTGCAACGACAGTTCTGAGCAAACATTAGTAACCTTTTTTGTTTCATAAGTATTATGAATAATTTTCCTTACACCTTGAATGATATGAGAAACACCATCCATGACGACGGAAAGGCTGTATTGTCCTATATGAAATGAGCTCTTATATAATGAAATGGCCTGAGACACGAGGTCAGGAGAAGTGCAACGAAAAACATGGGGAACAATAAAGTAAACGACTGTTTATGTCATGGGCTCTGTGTACAAAAGAGATTCAATCATTCTTGAGCAAATTTATTACTTTTTCAGTTAGAAACTACTCAGAGAGAAAAATTTAATAGAGAGTTGGTGCCAGATCGATGTTTAATGCCAGATAGTTTTAACCACTATTTGATTATTTTTTTTTTTTTTTATTTAGAGACAGTATACAATATTTGTTTAGTATATTTTAGCAATGGAGAAAAGTTCAGAAAGATCTTTTAACCCATTTAATCACAACACACACACAATAACACACACACACACAGAGCACACACGTGGCTTGACCTTCAACTTGTTTGTCGAGAAAGGACCCAGCTTATACTGACCATTCTTAGAGTTATGTTTTTAAATCAGATGGAGTCAATAGAGAGAATGAGAGTAGATGAGAGATGACGTTTCGAAATATGATATTGAAAACTGAGAAAGAGATCAATAAGAACAGACAGAAAGACAGAAACATGAGAACAGCAAGAAACATCCAGTTACATGTGTTTTTCTTAGAATGGAAGTTTGGCAACGCACGTAAATGTCCTCGTCCCCGCCCTTAGATTGGGAACACTATAATTATCGTAGTTTTGGCAACGAGTTTGTTGTCTCATTTTGTTTCACATTTCCATCATATTCAGGCATGACCTTTTGCCCGTGAAATCAAAAATGCATTTGCATTATGTCTAAAAAAATGGAACAGAAATTATCTTAACAGGTAAGAGAAGCTCATGATGCATAATAACACAATGTTCATAACGGAAAACGAGCAAATATTGAATAAAGTAAATCTTAAATTTACAGTATAATTTACCAGATATCCATATATATATCTATTATATATATATATATATATAATCATATATAGAAATGTGTGATGTACTTGTGTGTGTCCATGGTGGTTTGTAATTGTGCATATGAACCAGTTATTTGTTTTTTTCATCATAGTTTCAAAATACTATATTTGTGTCACAGTATAATTTGTTTGCATTTTACAACTATTTTGTTTTCCACACAGGCCTAATGATCGTATTGCATTTAAGACGACGACAGTGCATTCACTTACAACGAAATGGGAACAGTACTATCTGGAACAGACAATTACCCGTCAACGACATGGTACCCGAACCACACCAAGTGCCTTTGACAATTTTGCTAATGGTGCCAGTCGTTATGTACATGGTGAATTGCTAAGAAAAACACATTCGCCATTAAAGTCTGACAGGGTTTACGGAAAACGGCATCAACCCAGCTGCAAACATCAGAATCATCAGTGTGGCGATTACTACATAACATGGGGTTCTGCTATAAGACCACACAACGGAAAATGTATGTCAAAAAGAAAACTCTTGATATAGTGTGCTGGCGCATTCGCACTCTCCGAGCACTTAATGAATATCGAAGGAGGGGAGAAAGGTGGTATACATCGATGAAACATGGTTCACCACGAGATGCATCCTAGCAGCGAGTGGGTTGATGCCACACAGTCCATGACAAGTGCCACCTACAGTCGGCAGGTCCCTCCTGGAGAAGGGGGAGTTTTTGTGCTTGTTGCTGCAGGCACAGAAGATGGTTTCATTGAGGAATCATTCTGTGTTTTCCTACAAAAACAAAACTGGTGACTACCATGGCGAAATGAATGCCGACCTTCGTTCGTTGGCTCACTTCCCAACTTTTTCCATCATTGCCTGAGCCAGCAGTGCTTGTGCTTGATAATGCACCCTACCACAACCAATTGAGCGAAGATAGTCGTTGCCCAAACTCTCCACCATTAAAGCAGATATTATGAAATGGTTGACGTGCCCCCAGATACCATTCCCTCCAAACGCCACACGCCCTGAGCTGTTGCAAATCTACAAGCAAAATCGCCCACTACCTGTGAATAATATTGACAACATCATCCGTTCATGGGGACATGAAGTCGTCCGACTACCACCTGCTCATCCTGCGCTCAATGCTATTGAGCAGCTCTGGGGCTTTATGAAAAAACGTGTGCGTTCCTCATTGCAGCGATTCACTCGGGCAGGTTAATTTTACAGGCCAGAATAGAGGAAGCGAAGGTTAGTGCAACAAGGGAAGGGTGGGACGGTGCAATAAGACGGTCCAGAGCCTTCGAGGATGCATACTGGTCAAATGATAACATCCAAAGACCTGTAGATCCTATGTATAATCATCACCATAAACAGTGGTGATGAGGATGATCTGTTCATTGACAGTGATGACGATTATGAATAAATTTGTTGTGATTTTTGTTCAATTGTTTCCTTTACTTTCCAACTGATGGTGGTAATTATTTCACATTAGAGAGAGAGAGAGAGAGAGAGAGAGAGAGAGAGAGAGAGAGAGAGAGAGAGAGAGAGAGAGAGAGTCAGTCAGACAGACAGACAGACAGAGAAACTTTTATCATGCTTCTCTTATCATTAACATCTTTATCATGATTATCATTACAACTGTTATCATTATTACTATTTTTGTCTTAACAGGTATAGATACCAGGGCACCAGCAAATAAGGTAGCCCAGTTATGAAAAAATAACAGTAAAACGAAAGGGGAATGCAGATTGAGATACATTAGATAAAAGATAACTTCTGCATGACTGTTCAGTGCAATTTATGCTGTCTACACCTTAAAAAAGGAATTAAGCTGGCTTTAGATATCTTGAATCTCTTGTATTGTATGATGGGTCTTAAGCTGTATTATGATTTCCACTGGTTACCTTTCCAAGTCGTAGCCGTATATCGCACGAAACTTTAAGGGATTTAAGAAGCCCTCAGGGCAGGTTCATCGTTGGATAAATAGGCTAAAGGCTATAAACTCCTTATACACCCTGACGAAATACAACAATATCATGAAATGTTACTAATAAGAATTATAACAAGACTCCAACATATCAATTCTATCAGTTATTAACAAATATAACAGGTTAGAGAAAGGTAGAGTAAGGCGACGCCGGAGAGACTAGGAAAGGGGGTTACTGGAGGGATAGGAGGAGGGCCAAGACAGAAGGAGGGGAAGGAGGGGAGGGATGGGGGAGTGTAGATATTCAGAACTGTTTTACCTTACTTCCCCGATTCACTTGGCTTAGGCTTTATTAGGCCAAGAGTAAACACCTTAATTAACGAGATTTGCCAATGCATTATAGTATCAAAAAAATTAGGGGAAGGTCTCAAGTGTGTTTTTGTCAAAGTACCATTCTGATCAAGTAATTAGTATGGGAGAGATTAGAAAAAACCACTCTATTTTTTGCCAGAATTGCATAGTAGCTTCTTACCAAGCTTCTGAACCAAAGAAGCTCCACAAGAGTATGCTCATTAAAAAAATACCTTTGGTTTCTCTATCTTAAAAAAATTCAAATGTTCTTGAATTTACGATACAGGTTCACATTTTTAAGCACATAACTCTCTCTCTCTCTCTCTCTCTCTCTCTCTCTCTCTCTCTCTCTCTCTCTCTCTCTCTCTCTATATATATATATATATATATATATATATATATATATATATATATATATATATATATATTATATATTTATATATATATTATTATATATATATATATATACATGTAATGTATGTATTTATTTATGTAAGTATATATGTACATGTCAACTTACTGTACGTGTGTGTGCCAGCATCTGTTCATGCGTTTGTATGCGTCTCTGTACATTCGGGAGTAAAATGGATGATCAGGATTTCGGAAAAATAGAGAAGGCCAGCAGTAAGGAAAGAGACCGAGCGCTATTCACAGATTCTATTGTCTTTTCCACTTCTCTGCATTTTTCCATCCACCCCAACCGCAGTCAAATGAGGTGCTCCAGGAACCCTCCTGAATTCTGGAATATTGGAATCCATGACTATTGATCAGTATTCGTGCGGCTGAAGGAAATTTTCTTGAATTTATTTTAAAAAGTAGATTTCAATAACTGAATTGTGTTCATGGTAGTGAATTAGGGATGATTCATTAGACTACCTTATTATATAGAATAGAACAGAATATACAATTTAGGTCGAAGGCCAAGCGCTGGGACCTATGAGGTAATTCAGCGCCGAAAGGAAAACTGAGAGAAAGGTTATAAAGGTGAAACAGGAAGAAAACCTCGCAGTTGCAAACTGAGATACGTGTAGAAGAGGGTGGAAAGTACGATAGAAGATAGAGAATATGAATGGAGGCACAGTAAAAGGAATGAAAGGGGTTGCAACTAGGTGCGGAAGGGAGGCTGCAAAGAACCTTAAGGAATGCCTACAGTGCACCGCGCGTGAGGTGCACTGACAGCACTAACCCCCGCCCCCCACGGGAACGTTATTTTCTTATCCTTTAAGGGCACAAGTGAGGCCATATGTTGTAGTTATGGTTGATTAAATAAGTTTGGGTATCTCTGCAAAATCACGCGAGTACAATCATCACATTTGTTTCATACTCTGAGCCCTTTGAAAGACTGAAAAAAGACTGGACCGATTTTTAGATAATCTTAGGTGAATGAAATAAGATTTAATTATTTTTCGTCTGCTCGTTTTCATGCTTTCAGTTTACAGATACTTGCGTGCATTCAATCTAATGTGTGTTAGTTTTACTCTGAGACCAGTAATTCCCTACCTGTTGCTCGAGAGTATAAGTACGCCTTTCCGACCATTCAGCAATGCTCTTTCAAAGAGGTTGATTGAAATCTTGCTCGCGAGAACAAGGTATTTGAAAGACCAAATCTGGCAACGAGATATTGTTTGCTGTGCAATGCTTTTCTCTCCTTTTATGGAGCAGAATTCTTTATTGTATGTGTTTGTTCAAACTGAAAAACTTTTCTAAGGGACAGGAAATGCTCACTGACGAATCTCGCATGGTAACCTTCGCTTAAACTGGATCATCCAGCTTCTGAATGATGAACCCTTTGAGTAAAGGGAGCGATTTTATTTTTAAAACAACGTTCCCTTTTTGAAATTATATTTTTAAAATATGTATCCCAAATATTCAAAAAATTAATTTTTAATTATAACAAGTATGTGAGATACAGTGCAAATTAGAAAACCCTTCGCGTCAGAGAGAGAGAGAGAGAGAGAGAGAGAGAGAGAGAGAGAGAGAGAGAGAGAGAGATCTGGACGGAAATTTCAAAATGAAATTTCTCTTTTTAATCACAGGACTACGGATTACATAAATACATTATTTTAATTGCCCTGAATCTCTCTCTCTCTCTCTCTCTCTCTCTCTCTCTCTCTCTCTCTCTCTCTCTCTCTCTCAATGAACTACGTATAAATATTGCATAACCAAGAATAAAGACAAGGATATAAGGAAATAAACATGGAAAGAAAAGTCATCACAAAACGCGTGATAATCAATATAAAATTGTTGAAAATTAAAATAGAGGACGTAAGTGGTAAAAATATTCCGAAAAACAAGCGAGCACCAAATCAGATTTCCGCAAAACATAAAAATGATCCCAAACCAGATCAACTGACCGTTTCCAGGAAATGTTTGAAAGTCATTAAAAAAAAAAAGCAAATCTTTTCAAATAGATATTTCCTGTTGTTTTCCACGCTTCACGAATCGCTTGGCAGAGCGGACGGATGTGTCCGGAGAATTGAGGGGAAAAAAAAGAAAACAAGTAAAGAATTCGCCGAAGTTTCTTCGGCGCGATCGAGTTTTCTGCACAGCGTATAATAATCGCCATCGAAAACAGATCTATCTTTCAGTGGTCTGATATAATACTATAAACCGCAGCCTGGCGAATCTCGCAACCACGGGCCCGTTGGTGTCTGTCCTATATCGTTGCCAGATGCACGATTATGGCTAACTTTAACTTAAATAAAATAAAAACCACTGAGGCTAGAGGGCTCCAATTTGGTAGGTTTGATGATTGGAAACGGGACGATCAACATGCCAGTTTGCAGCCCTCTAGCCTCAGTAGTTTTTGAGATCTGTGGACGGACAGAAAAATAGCCATCTCAATAGTTTTCTTCTGTAGAAAACTAAAAATCCGTCCTAAGTTGCAACGTTCTCTGGATAATGGAACTCTCGTTATGTTATTTAGTAACATAACTTCTGTGTTTGGTCTAAATCGCTAATAAAATTATTTTTGCTTCTTTTATTCTAAAGCTAAGATTAATTATGGTGCAGGCATTTATTCTTTGGAAAATTAAGAGTATAAATATGCTCTCATATTTTATTAAACTTTTTTTTTGTTATTTTCCCAATAAATAATTATTTTTCTTTGCTGTTTCCATCAACATTATGAATACCCAGAATTCTTCGAAAAATTGCTGTAATTTTCAATTCTTATAATCAACAAGGAGCTATATCTTTCACCTCAATTCTAGTCTGCCTAATTTTTTCATCTTTGTGTTAGCATACATGATAATACCCAACAATAACTATAACCCTAAACTCAAAGTATTATTATTATTATTATTATTATTCCGAACACGAACCGTTAGTATATATATAGAAATTACCGAGGACTGCACTAAGCACCTTTATATGATGATGATGATGATTACATTATTATTATTATTATTATTATTATTATTATTATTATTATTATTATTATCCAGGTCGTTCTTAAAGTTTCTACCCACAAGCAGCAGACAGTGGATGACACAAGTAGTCAAGCTGTCCATTGGCTGTTTGTTTGTTGTTGCCAGCTGATTTTTCTCCACAAAATCTATAGAGCTGACATCTGCAGGATCTCCTCGAGACAGCTAGGAACTCGCGGCATCCTGCTTGGGTCAGTCATGGAAGAAGCGACCTCCCTGTTGGCGCTGGCCCTGAGGGCGTCGCCCTTTGGTCTTACTGTTGGAAACTGGCATATCTCAAGGATTCTGTTATACAGAGTTTTGTCAGTTTGTTGAGAGGTGTCGGGTTTCTTCCGTGACTCTAAAAAGGGTTCTATTCTTTAGAATATGCAGCTCTTCTACGATTCTTAGCCAACAGCCCACTGGGGCTGTTTAGAATACTAACAGCGGAGACAGCACTTTAGACAGCTACCGAATCCGAACCTTAGAATCGATACATATTTTGAAACAATTCTTATTGAATGTCACTGAATACTATACCATCTCCCAACAACAACAAAAAATAAAAATCACTCAGCAAGAATCCAGAGATGTGCCAGCTACCCACGTACAGAGCGAAGGACGGTGCCCAATGACCGAAACTGGCAAGGAGAAGGTATCCCAGAGTACAAACCGCAGAAGGATGCCTTGAATTCCCACCTGTAACTGATAAGAACCTCCAGACTACAAAAATAAAAAAAAAATAAAAAATCGTGGAGAACAACAGGCTTAGAACAACGAGCAACAGACCAACCACCAACATTGACCTCGTGACCTGTTAATCATAACCTCACCACACTTGGCAACTATTACTTTTATTAATAATTAACTCGCAAGATATTAAAACTTAGCCTAAGATAATAAGTTTTAAAAAGAAGCCTACTTTCTTTTGAAGATAATACGTAAAACAAAGATTTCTCCTTCCTATTATTTTGTAAACATGAACCGCATTTCAAGTGTTATGCATTCTCTAGGGGCGTTGATTTAACCTCTGCTCTTCGTTCTAGCATCGTTATTTTCTTTACAATTTATGAGAGAGAGAGAGAGAGAGAGAGAGAGAGAGAGAGAGAGAGAGAGAGAGAGAGAGAGAGAGAGAGAGGATAGGAAGTGGACTGAGGAGACTATATTTACGTTTGGATTCGATTTCTTCTTCATGGGCAAACGAGTTTACTGTGATAATCAGCCTTAACTGACAGCATGGCTTAATGGTATCTAATAAATAATGGAAAAAAATCCGAGATTCCCATAAGTACATCGATATATACAATGAAGCAAAAAGTGTAGGAACGGTTGTGTAAAAGTTCTTAATTAAAAAGATTCAACGATGAAAAGATTTTTAAAACTGCAGTTTTATTTTCTCATCTTTGAAGACGTTTAGTCTTCCGAAAGTAATAGGCTTTATAAATAAAGAGACTTTTAAACGAGAGAGAGAGAGAGAGAGCACTATACTACCTCCGCTGCCTGACAAATGCGTCAATAACTGGGAGTAAATTCAAATGCGATAATAATTTGTTTGGATTCAATTGCACAGAAATAAAAATGAGATTATTTTAATAAATTATTGGTTTCAAATGATGGCAGCAATATGTACGCGTTCGTCAAGCTGTTCTTGTGTTATTTCCATGACAGGCAATACTTTAATGGAACTGGTGTAGAGCACAAACGGCATATACCAAAATATCCTTACATCGTTCCTTTCGTAAAAGCTTATCGCCCTTTCATTTCAATTTGCGTAAGGTATTTGAAAATGAATGGCAGAAGTTACAACAGAAGAAAACTATCAATTTTTTTTTTTTAACACTTCTAAGATCGGGTGTGTGTGCGCGCGAGCTCGCAAAACCTTGTACATTTACATCAGTCAATCTGTAATTCACTACTGTTGTAATGAGAGGTACTTCCAGGCCATAGCTACCTTTGAAGGTAACAGCGACTTAATAATACTATGCTCCCAACGGCAGAGGAGAGACTGGCGTAGGTTTGTGTAGCCATTTGTCGGATAAAATGCCTCCTAAACAACGAATGAGCTTCTTCGTTTGAGGCAAAAGGTAATCGCTGCTGTTGCTTTTACGATGATGGAATATAAAACAGCAGTATATTCTGTTTAAATCCTAAAACATTTTTAAAATAACAAAACTATAAGACTCCTAACCATAGCTTAATAACTCATACTAGTTTTGAATAAAAGAAAAACTTGTGTCGTAGTACAGAAAGGAAGAAATTTTTTTCCTGGAGGTAAATGCTTGTCTTACATAACTTCAGACGTGAAATAAAACTCCATTGTGAAGTGCAATGATGATCATTCTGATGTCAGAAGTCCAGTGATAAAAATGCTCATATAAATTCATCATGTTCAATGGAGACAGTTTCGCAAGACTTTGTTCTCATGAACCTTATGGTTTAGATAAGAGTAGACCCGTAAAGAAGAGTGTGGCTTGCATATGATTCGAGATACTATATGAAAATCAGAGGGTGGAACTTTTCAAATTCCCCCACGGAGAGTGTATATATGTATATATATATATATATATATATATATATAGTTATATATATATATATATATATATATTTATATGCTATTTGTATATATTATATATATATATATATACATTGTGTGTGGGGGAGTGCAATAGGTGAAATATTATACATATGTGTGTGTGTGTTTGTGTATTATGACATTCATTAAATAAGTGAAATGAGAGAGAGAGAGAGAGAGGAGAGACTTGAGAGAGAGAGAGAGAGAGAGAGAGAGAGTGAAGGATTAAAATCAAATGACAACAGAGATATAATGAACGTTTCCAATAGTTCATGGCATCAGTCTGTTTATAATATTACAAAAGAATTTTAGAAAAATAATCTTTTTCCCGGCAGAATCATGCATTTTTAAATCTAATATTTCATTCCTAGTCACGATTTACATTTTATTAAGAAAGCCCTATCAAGTCAGCAATTAAAAAAAAATCTTTTTCTAATAATGACGTCAGAAACTGGATGAGTTAAAATCTCATTGGCCCTTTGAAGAATTTTAAAACGGTAGAATGTTTTTCAATGAGCGTGATTATTTTAATTCATTAATATATTTACATGATGGAAGAAATTACTGAGTTTAAAATGTAAAAAAAGTTATCTCAGTATGTTAGCGTTTCATGTATGAAGTTATAAGGGAGAGAGAGAGAGAGAGAGTGTGTAGAGAGACACACACACACAGACACAGACAGACACATACACACATGATTTTAACATACACACATACACAGTGAATATATTCAGTTCATAGAAACCATATATCATGATATGTGGTCTCTGGGTACTATATATATATTTACCTATATATATATATATTAGACCTTAAGTTAATTATATAGCCCCTTTTTCAGTCAAATTATTAACACCTATAGCTTTTCTGAAGTGCAAGATGAAAGGGATGAGTAATTTAAGTTTTCCAGTAGCTGAAAATTTTCAAATAATTAAAGTTATCGGCTAACACAAGGACGAAATCAGATGTTATCTGACCGAACCGAGGATAGAACCCCTTCAGAGGTCATGGTTGCTGAACTTGGTCTTTAGTCCTGGAATAAAAACAAAAAGAGAAACATCAAGGCTCTGTTAAAATCTGGAAACAAAAGTCCCACATGTCACAAAATATTAAAGATTTTAATCTTGGAAGGCTGATACAGTCATTTCTCAGGAGTCAAAATCCATAACCCATGGGGCATGGGACTGGGTGGACCAAATAAAGTCTTTACAGGAAATTGGCAAGTGAACATGATTAAATAACGGGAAAGAGAGTAATTATCGAGTCGACTGTATCAACTCAGAAGAATAGGTATCAAAACCATTTCATGTAATCAGCAAGCACCAACATCATTCAGCAACAGAGAGAGACGTAAAGTTGTGTATTCATTTTAAAAAAATTGGGATGAAGCTGCTTTCTCATGTTGAATGAAGGTGAATTCTTCAAATTAAAGTCAGAAGTAAATCATGAAATGACATCTTTGGGTTTTGTTGCTTACTGTGCCTTTTTCCAGTAGTTTAGTCAAATGTTGTGAATCTTTTCTGCAATACAGTTTTTCGCCAAACGGTTAAAATCAATGTGGATCATCAAGGAAAAAACATTGCACATGGATTTCAAAAAATTCTTATAAACTCACTTCTGGTGGACTAAGCTCAAGTAGCCTCAAAGATCATCAAAATGTGTTATCTGTTGAAGAATGTCAATTTTTCATTTAAGGCAAAATTTTCTTAGGTTTTAAGACACAGGCTGATATGAAACAGAGATCACTTCTCCGAATCAGTTTTCAGGTAATACTAATAACCTTAAATGTGGCGTGAAAAATTGGTAGTATCCTTTAAAAGTTTTGTAAAAAAAAAAAAAACTTGCTTTATCTTGAACTTTGATTGTTTTATACTATTAAACCTGCAGTATGTGCTCTGATTGTTAAGCTTTTTGGTATGGTTTTGTTTTTATTAAGTCATTTGTTTTAACATCATGTTTACTCAAAAAATTTAATTTGGCAAATGGAGGCCAAAACAATATTCCGTAAGGTCATACTCATTTGCCTGTTCTTTATTTAGAAGCGAGAGAAACGATACAAATTTATATAACATTTTTCCGCAACTAATTCTTTTTTCTGTTTTTATATATATAGTTGTTTTCCCTCGTCCTTTAGTCATTTTTCGTTGCAGAGAACAAGGCCTCTGATGACACTAACGGCGACTCTGAGAGGTATATGGGTATAAGTGACCAAGATATTCTCCCTGTCAATCTCTTTGTTTTTCTAACAAAGATAATCATGATGTTAGTTCATGTTTGTGTTTGTTACCAGGAATTAAAATTTTAAAAAATGGCATAGAGCTTTCACTTTTTCATTGAATTTGTTTGGAATCAGGTTGGGTAAAGAAACTTTCGGTGGTTAACTTTGATCAGTATATATGGGAGGGGGTGACGTGATAAATTAAACTCAACGTTTCATATTAGCTTCGTCCGTATCAGTGTACTCTCTGTCTGTGTCTCTTAATATTGCGTATCAAGTGTTGGTCTGTCTGTCTGTCTCTGACTACTCCAGTGATTTTTGATAAGATAACGGTGATGAACAGTGGGAATGATAAAGAATAGTATACGCATGCCGTCAAAATCGACGATAGAAATGAGAGATAAAGGAGAACCAATTTATATCAAAAAGAAAGGCCTGCAAGCCAAAGTCAAAGAATACACACACATTGATGGATGCATGTTGCACATACACGCATATATATATGTGTATATATATATATATATATATAAATCTATATGACCTTTTATATATGACTCTATATATTTGTAATTTCTATAAATATATCAAGATGCATAGATATAAATTGGTTATACAGAAATATATCCTACATATATATATACACACATATACAGTATATATATTTTATAAACCGACATCTCTTGTTTTATGAACTACCCACCTTCTTGTGCTAATAACGGTATCAAAGACAAGAAGGCATCTTTACTACTTTTTAAGATTTTGGGTATAACGAAAAAAAAATAACATCTTTAGCAGAAATAGGTTAGCATTTTAGGGACCTCCAGCCATTTTCACCCAGCAACCTCTAGTGAAAGGTTCTCTTTTCGACTTTATCAAATTCAAATGTTATCAAAAGTTTTCATTTTCAGACTGCAGGAAGCATGGGCCTCTGGATTTGCTTCCCTTTAGTCGCTGTATTTTGATCGGGAGATTTTTAACCAGAGAGAGACTTTTTTTATCTTTCTAGACATCACGCATTTCTCTAACATCTTTGTACTTGCCCTGAATTTTTTATTTTTTTAGTGAAACTTTAGAAAACAGCTATTATCAAGATTTCCGATTGTCAGTTGCATGCAGTTATTGATGTGACTCACAAGTTTGAAGTTTAATTTTATCCTCACTAGTATCTCTTCCTCTGCTTTCCTGGATCCCTTTGTTTTCCCTCTTTCCCATCTACGAGCATGATTTTTATAAGAATCTACTTTATGAACGCTAGTTAGAATGTTTTATTTCTGACTGATTGTTGTCTATAACGATCCAGTAAATAGGAATTAGAGAAGGTTAAAAGACAGTACTTTCCAGCATTTGCAGACAGCCTTGTGTCTCGATCCTTGTTTGGATCATTAAAAGCCTTTAACAGTAAAATTGCATCAAGACGTGACTGGTCGCAAGCACCAAGACATCCGTTTTGTTTGAACTTTGCACTCAAGAAGGAATATGAGGAAAACTGACTGAAAGTCTCTTCCGAAGAAATATGACGTAATTTCTTTTTGTATAACTTCACATTCTTTCATTGTGTGGACCAGCACTGAAGTATATTTATTTTAAAAGAACGCATTGTTGCAGGGTAACTTTTTATCCCTTGCAAGCGTTTCTTTAATGTTATTTAATTAAGTAATTTTTTGTCTTTGAAAATTTAACGGTAATGGATTTTTGTTACGTGGTCATTTTCAACTCAGGGCCTCAAAATTACGTTAATTAATTAATAAACTTCCAGCCAAGCCTAAACAGTATCGATATAGCAATATATATATATATCGAAATATATATATGAAGAGATAACATATTTTATATAATACGCATTATAGATTCTCAAATAAACCTTATATAAACATATATCTAAGAATGGAAAAGGTTAGTGCAATGTATTTGGTCAGACTGCTAATTTCATTAAAATCAACTTCACGACGATGACTTAAGGAAAATTTGAGATCAGGCGGAAAATCCTAAGGGCGATACCAAACAAATCTATCCTGTATGAGTTCTCTTTATTAAATAAAATAGTGAGGAAATAAAATATCTATGTTTTTTAAATAATAATGCTGATAATTTCTCAAATAAATATCCACAGCCAGTCTGCTGAGTCACTGAAAAGCTAAACAGAGAGAGGGAAACAAGGTGCATAATGGAAAAGTTGAAGAGAACAGAATGACAGAGGAGGATTCCTGTTTAAAGAAAGGATTTATTGGGTGATTTAGCTTTCGATGAAACAGATCCTACTTACATCGAATAATAATGCCCGGCCCACATTAATGCTTTGAGTTCTGAAAGCATGGGGCAGCATAATTATTCCGGCTCCCTTCTAATTTTCCTGCTTGACCTGGTAAAAGAAAACTATGCAGCTCATTCACTGTTTTCTCATTACAGGAATGAATCGTTTGCTTCATGGTTTTCCATTTTCCTTCGCCTTCTTCTCTTATTCAATTTGTCACTCGACCATTTCCCTGGAGTAACTGACTTTCTGTTTTGAAATATTTTTCAGAATCGCTCGAGAAAAATCGTTCATTTAAATTGATTTATCTGCAGTGTTAGAAACCACAAGCAAAACTCTGATAGATGAATTTAAGCTCCCAATATTATTGGAACACGGATGCAACACACACACGCACACACACAGATACACAGGAGAGGTAGAGAGAGAGAGAGAGAGAGAGAGAGAGAGAGAGAGAGAGAGAGAGAGAGCTAAGTTTGCAATGTTGCATCGAGTAAATGATTAAGCACAGTCATAGGGAAGGGACCCTTATAACCAACCCTTAATCATTTACCCTAATAATCCTGCCTTTTGATTCAAAGGACTCATACCTCGACTGTTCCTTCTTAGGAATAATTTGCAAACGAAAGATTTATTGTCCAGCCCTTGAGGAAAATCATTATCTAAAAAAAAAAAAAAAAAAAGTGGTAACTGATTCCCTAGTCATGCACGACTCGTTCCTGGTACAAGATGTTCGCTTATCAAAATACAGTTGCGTGATCAACTTTCTACAATATCACTCCTCTTTTGAAAGTAGCGAACCTTAGTTCCACTTTCACTATGTTTGGTTTTTATGTACAACGAACAGAGCGGAAATTCCTCCCTGGTCGGCCCTTTAACAAAACAAAATAAGGTGCCTCATTTGTATTTGTTGGATGATTTAAAGTATTTTCTCGTCATTATCGTAGACCTGCAGAATAGAGAGTCTTTAATTCTTTTTTAAATTCATTATTCTTGTAATGCTTTCACTAAGAATATTTTGTTAATATAGTCTCGGTGCACAGTGTACAAATGATCGTGACATCAATTTGTTTCTTGTATATAGCCTATATGCTTCACTCTGTAGTGTCTGGTTTTGAGACGATTCATTTCCAGGTAAGATGCCGGATTAAGCAGTTTCTGGGTCCACGGTTCATCATAGGGGAAAGGTTTAAAGACTTCATCCTAGTACTTTTATATTCGGTTGTTTTACTCCAATAATGTGAGCCAGTTAGAGATGTGGTTATTCTGCAGCATCGAAGGCGGTGCAAGTTATTTTATTGTTTTTAATGAAGTTGCAGTGTTCGATAATAGGTTTAGTTGGTCTTCATATGAATGAGTTAAACTCTCATAGAATCAATAAATACTGTCTATTTATATCTTCACTGCTATTTTATGACAATATTTCATTGTTTTTTATAATAGGTGATAAAGGAAAAATTTTTCATCGTCGAGAAGAATGACCTTTTAAGGGCTTGAAGTGCATGTAGCACTTATAGAACGGTTTCACTTCGTTGCCATTATTTCTGAGTGTTAGATCTTCATACCAGTTTTGTTTAGAGTCGATTTGACTTGCTTTTGAATATCTCTGTTTGTTATATCTGTAATTAACAAGAGCTTGGGATACTCTGACAATTTCGATTTGTGTTTCTTCAGGAAAATAGTGTGAGAGGACTCTTCTTCCATAAGTTTATACTTCCCGAACAGGTGGTTTCTTTTCATGGTTCGTGTAATTATTAGTCAGAAAGAGAAAGGGGAGTGGAGAGAACGTTATTTAGGACTAAATAATACTTTTAAAGATGCAGTGAGATTCATCATGATATTTTACTGGTATTCTTTTTCTAATAGACTTCCTCTTCCGAGTATAGTGTTCCTGACTGTATTCATCCTCCTTACCGATTACTTTCCTCTTCACTGCACTTCTCAGACTCTTCAAGTAAACTAATGATCTTGTCCTTAAAACTAGACAACTGTGTTATTTTACAAAAAATTTTATGGTTTTTAGAAATCAGTTGATCCTAAACTTTAACGAAAATCAAGTGACTTAGTGATTATCCCTGACATTTTAGTTATTTATTATTATTATAATTTTATTATTATATCATTATTATTAATTAGCAGTCTCCATGTCTCCCATAACACACACACCTTTTCGCATGTATGTTACTGAGCCTGGCTGGGATCATTAAAGGTATTAGGTTCCAACTTCTTTTATGGCTGTTCCAAGTGTTTCCCTGTTTGTTTGTGAACTCTCATTTAAAAGACCGTTTTGATAAGTACGACACATACACATATTGGTCTATAGATATGTTTGTATATTTTTATACATACATATACTTTCCTTTATATATATATATTTATATATATATATATATATATATATATATAAAGATATATTATTGTATATGCTGACAGTATCATATAGTTCCCAACTGATCTAAAGCTAATATCTCAGGAATAGTAGGCTGATGGAAAAACACACATTTCAGCAGGGATTTTTTTTTTTTTAACTTTTTCAAACCATGTTCCTCTTTAAACTTACTGAATCTGCTGCCTTATTGGGATCTTTCAATTTTTTCAAACTAATTAACAAAGAAAATAAAGATGTGGTTTTTGAGTCACAGTGGGTGGGCAGTTTTTTCAAACTTGCACTCCCAGGCTACCCTTCTTGATAGTAGGTCAAAATTTTTTGGGAATACCATACTAAGCTTTATCAGAAATATAAATGAACTTGGTTTTCATAATTGTCGTTGCACCAGAAACCAGAAAATCATAACTGTTTTTCAGCCATCGGTTGATTAAGTTGATATAACTGCTAGGCCGATCGTACTGTATTATGTCCGGCCGATAAGTCATCATCATTTGGTGTGATCAACTCTTGAATTATAAACAATCATTCCTCTTTCCAGTATTTTATACCATACACTTATGTACCACATAACACTATAGAGTTTACAGATTAGCATGTGGACATATGATTTACCTAATCTCTAAACTCCACTAACAAATGACTTGGAAAAATGAAAATTATTCCTGTCCTGTGTTTGTAATGAAGAGGTAGAAGGGAAATAAGGTGAATCGGATTGGATTTAGTTATGAATGCTGTCAGGTTTTTAAAATTCAACATTGTTGAAAAGGACCAAAGGGCAGATGAGATGTTTGGGGATGTGGATTGGCAGAGTTTAAAATTCCTGAGACCAAGGAATTAGGCATTCTAGGTGCCAGATGGTTCATTTTAAAACTGTGGGAGGTGCTTTGAGAAACATGGGTTCATGATTTGGTCAAAAAAATTCTAGGTATGCTGTAAAATTGGCCATCCAAGATACCAGTTCTGAAGTTTTATGATGAAAAACTTTTTTAGTAAGAACTAAGTACTTGAGTTTGGATTTCATCATCACAACATCCAACTAAGTCATAAAAGAAGATCTGTTAATATGTAAAGTTGATGAAACTGGAAAAATTAATTAATAAAAATTTTTCTGATTCAGAGTTTAAGGAATTTAGATATAAAATCAATTGGATAGCTGACTGGTAGTGCTGGTAAGCAATCTAGAGTACCAGGGTCAGGGATTTGGAAGGCTAGTTTATTGTCTAAAAATGTTGAAATAAAAATAGTTGGAGAGTACTTTGAGACAGTTCTTAATAGGCTAGTCCCCAGATGTCCTGCTTCAGGAAAGTTACATAGATGAAGGTGAGATCTCCTAGAAGTAGTAAACTGTCTCAATCCAAATTTTTATTTAAAAATTATCACATCAGGTAGAGTTTTCGTTTGTTTTTATCGAAATATTTTCTTGTTTTGATTGTTCTGTTTGAAGACATTATTCAATGAGATTTCTTCTTTTTTACATAATACAATCAGGTGGAAGAATGGTGATCATTTTACCCTAACAAAGAGGCAAAGAAAAGAAAAAGAAGGCTGAAGTAAAGCAGAAAGGGAATCACTAAAAATCACCTTGTACCTGTTTCTTTTCCTGTAAAACGTTGAATAGGGCTTGATGCGGGAATGGCTGATGGTATTCTGAGGGATGAACAACCGAAAAGACAAAAATCTTAGGATGGTGATGCAGTGATTAGATCTTCAAATTAGGCATTTAATGCGGGCGTTAATGAAATGAAAACGCTGTTAAGTTTTTTTTTTTTTTTTTTTTTCTTTTTTTTTTTTTTTGAAAGACCTTGATAGTATTTCGAGACATACATACTGGGAAAAAATCATGAGGCATTATGGAAAACCGCAAAAGTTTGTGATGGTTATCATGAACATGCATGAGGGCACATCTTGTAAAGTGATGATTGATGGGCGATTGAGTGATCCATTTGAAGTCAAGTCTGGTGTGATTCAGGGTGGCATTCTGTCTCCTCTGTTGTTTGTATTGGTTGTAGATAACGTTATGAGTAAGGGTTAAAAGAGAAACGGTGTATACTCTGGGGAGAAAATGAGAAACTTTTGACCAGGATTATGCTGATGATATGGTTTTGATCTGCGAGGGACCAGAAAAGATGCAGAGTGTTGGATTGTCTAGTGGAAAAACTGGTATGGTTATTATTAGTGGAAAACTGAAATCATGAATATGAATATTGAAAATGCACAGGATTGTCTAATCGAAGGTTGGTTGTAGAAGCAAGTGGATAAGTTTAAATATTTAGGTACTTACTTAGATAAGGATGGTTCTCTTGAGCACAGCATTTATGGAAAGATTAAAAAGGCTCACCAGGCAATGGAATGCTTAAAAATATTTGGAATAATAGCAATTTTTCTGTGCATGCAAAAAAATCAAAATTTATAAGGTAATGGTTAGGAGTATTTTGATTTATGGGCATGAGTCATGGTACCGTACTGTGACTTCGGATAATAAATTCCTAGTATTTGAAAATAAGGCACTCAGAAGAATATTAGGAATTAATTGGGGGATAAGATATCAAATAACAGAATTAGAGAAGTAACGGGTGCAGCCGGTGGATGAGTATGTTAGGTTCTCACTGGAAGTGGCTGGGTAGCCATGTGTATAAAGACAGGGAATAGTATGAGATACACTTGGGGTGGTTTTGCCCTTGGTAGAAGAGGCAGAGGTGGCCAAAGCGACGCGGTTGAGGACAATGAGGCGGGAAGCAGGAGACGAGTGTTGAGGACTTTAAGGAGAGCCCAGGACAGAAAGTGGTGGCGTGAGTTCATCGAGGCCCTATGCATCCCCGGTGGGTGCCACGAGAAAGATTAATTGATTGACTGATATATATATATATATATATATATATATATATATATATATATATATATATATATATATATATATATATATATATATTGAACCATTGTATCCAGAGTTCCACAGGAGTAGTGTTCTTGGTCCGCTGTTACTTTTAGTGTATGCAAGCGACAAGGTTATTTGGCCTGGAAAACAAGGTTGTTTAGTATGCCATTGACGCAATACTTGTGAAATGAAGATGTCCTTAGTCTCAATCGTGACAATAAGTGGATTAGTGAATGGTGTACTAGGCGGGGTATGAGGTTCAACTCTAGGAAAACGAAAACTACCGACTAGCAGATCTCGAACAGATTTTCCCCCTGCAAGTGGATAGGAATCTGTTGAATGAGTCTGAAGCTTTAATTATAATAGATGTACTTTTGACTCACATCTTACTTTTCAGAAAAATCTTAGGAAAGTGGCAGCAAATGCTGCATAATCCCTTTTGTATCCCAAGCATGTCCATAGGCCTACATGTGTGATAAAGTGTGATTACGCTTCTGTGTGTCCGTGCACATGTCCATATATATATATATATAGTATATATATATATAGTATATATATATATATATATATATATATATATATATATATATATATATATATATATATATATGACTTTTATCACATCATCGTGATCTATATAATAATCAGTAAGCTATAAACGTCTTATTTATCTATTTCGTTTATTCGGAAGAGATTATATGTTACCGAAGGGGAATTTTTAGTTGATAATGTCTGTCGTCCCGTGGCTCGAAACCGGCGAAGGACAAGAACCAGACTACAGTTGACGCATTTAAAACCCACGCGACAGCAAGTGAGGACGACAACTTATTATCAACTAAAAATTCTTCGGTAACATATGAAAATATATTATTTCCGAGGTAGAGCGAATTGGACATTACAGGACGTTTGTAGCATACTGATTATATATGATATGTATATATATATATATATATATATATATATATATATATATATATATATATATATACACGCGCGCGCGCACACACATTTTACGATTATATGGACATGTGCATGGACACACAGAAGAGCAATCACATATTCTTACACATGTAGGCCTATGTACAGCTATGCTCAAATATGAGGCGACATGATTCTTTTTGTATCGTCCAAAATCTCAGACTCAGCGTAACGTTGCCAAGTAGTGTTAAACTTTTTTTATACTTCCAATGTCATACATTTCGACAAGTTTGCGAATTCACAGCTAGCTCTATTTTCCCTATGGTTATATAAATATGATCCCTTTTATGCGCTGATATAATTCGTAACCTGTGTGATTTGAATTGATTTTCTTTTTTACATTGTTTAGCTCAAAGCACGGTGTGACAAGGTTAGCGGTGCCGTCAATGACAGCGTGCTTAACAGGCTCCTCGGGCTGGCGAACGTAATCACCTCTGCAGCATTATAACAGTAGACCTAATAAGTTCAACAGTCATAAAAAATTTTCAAAATAGGAATATGAATTACTACGAGTTTTCTTTGAATGTTGAAGTCTTAGGCTGTGCTCAAGCTGCCTGTATGTTGCAAAATGATTTACAGGTCTAAAAAAATAATGTAAGCCTTCTGAGGTGTAATCTCTGTTACTTAAGAATTTATTTGTAGAGATTACCTGTTTTTGAAAAAATAGAAGATGATGATAATTATAATTATATGGAGAAATATCTATTGTTATTAATGCCAAAGCCTATGGAACACTTGTTTTTTAACTGGCTTAAAATATTATTTTCTCGAAAGTCCTTCTGCTCTCTTCTGGTGTACAATTTGTTCATTCATAAGGTAACTTGAAGTGCAAGAATATGTAGATAATTTTATATGCTTTCTGGCCAGAAATTGTTAATATAGAGATGTGAATGCTAAGTGCAATGCTAAGTTAATGTATTTAAAGTAAGTAAAGAAATCAAACACACCTAGGCCTAGGAAGAAAATCTCGGCTTTAACAAAAGAATAATTGCATAGGCGAATATTTGCTAGTAAGCCATAATTTTTTGGGTGTGGTTAAGATATATAACTTTAATCATTTTATTTTCATGAAAATCCAAATGTTTAGTGAGTGTTTAGGGTTTAGTGAATGTTTTGTGAATGTCAGTGAACCTTTATTGTGTAAGTATTCAGTGAATGTTTAGTGAGTCTTTAGGGTTTAGTGAATGTTTTGTGAAT
>NC_089799.1:20114908-20144908 GCF_040412425.1 Macrobrachium rosenbergii
TTGAGATTAAAATAATTATCATAAATTATCATAAAGCTGTATTGCTGCTGATAAATACACAAACACACTATATATATATATATATATATATATATATATATATATATATATATATATATATATATATATATATATATATATATATATATATATATATACAGGGTGTTTCAGAAATTAGAGCCTCACCCTCAACAGCACAAACTAAAATTGATATGGACAAAAACAAAAGTAATTCAGAACAGGTATTTATTTAAGTTTCTCTCTGAGTATTTAATATTTTGTGTGGCCTCCATCTGCCTATACCACAGCCTGCATTCTTGAGGGGTATGATTTCAGCAAATTGCAAAAAAGCTGAGACTCAACCTCCATTTCCCTGAGCACTTCGGTCACCTCTCTTCATAGGTCGTCAAGGCATGGTATACCATCATAGTTCACTCTGTGCGCTTCAACACGATCCTTTAAGATACTACCAATGTTTTCACACACATTAAGGTCAGGGGAGCTACCTGGAAATTCACTTGATGAGAAGAAATCGATACCACTGTTTCGAAGCAGCTCCTGTGTCTGAAGAGCCTTGAAACATGGTGCCTTATCATGCAAAAATGTGACTTCTTCAACAGATAACACATTTTCAGGATCTTTGAGGAAAGGAAATACTCCACCAGTAAGCACAGTTTCTCTGAAGTATTCACCATTCCATGATTGTCCTTTTTCTTTGATGATCCACATTAACCGTTTGGCTGTGAAACAGAGAAAAATTCCCAAACATTCAGAAAATTTCATAACTTGGCAGTAGCGCACATCATAGCTGATATCATCCAACTTTGCAGCCCAAATTATGTAATTTTTATGATTTGGCTTCCTGACTGAGTAAATGAAGAATTCATCTGATGCAGCAACATGGGGAAAGTCAGCTTCATCTCAATCTTTAAGAAATGAACCACAAAACCATGCACGGTCTTCTCTCTGTTGCTAAGTGATGTTGGGCTTGCTGATAACATGAAATGGCTTGATACCAGATTTTTTCAACTCATGATATACAGCACTATAACTTCTCTTCTTTCCCCGTTTTGGTTCTAGTTCAAGCGCCAATTTACGTAAAGACTTTCTTGGTCTACCCACTGCCTCAGCTATGATGTCTTTTGACTCCTGAGAAAGGAGTTCAGGCCTTCCAAGAATCTCACTCTTTTCGCGATGACAGTCATATGGATTTTTGTTCCAGTTTCTTTTAACAAAGGATTCATCTCTTTTAATGTATTTGGCTATCCAGGAACGTGAAACGAAGGATGCGCCAGCATCCCTGGCCTATCTGAAGGTTATAGCCCGATTCGGTCAATCCATCTGATTTCCTCCGAGTCGTTACCCATGGTTGTATCTAACTCCCGTCACTCAGTCTGAAAATACAAGAAATGTAAAATATAAAATAGCTTAATAGAAACTTAAAATAATGTACTTGGAGATAGGCTATAGAAGAAAACTTCATAATTTTCCATTTGTTTTGTGGAGGGGGGGCTCTTATTTTGAAACACCTGGTATATATATACGTAAATATAATGCATATATATATATATATATATATATATATATATATATATATATATTTATATATACATATATATATATATATATATATATATATATTTATATATATTTATATATACATATATATATATATATATATATATTTATATATATATATATAAATATATATATATATATATATATATATATATATATATATATATATATATATATATATATATATATATATATATATATATATATATATATATATATATATATTTATATTTATATTTATATTTATATATATATATATATATATATATATATATATATATATATATATATATATATATATATATATATATATATATATATATATATATATATATATATATATATATTATATATATATATATATATATATATATATATATATATATATATATATATATATATATATATATATATATATATATATATATATACCGTATCTTACAAAGGCAATGTGCTCTGTCTTTCAGAGCTAGGATCTCAAGCTTTAACAGAAAAATAAAATATGAAACAGCCCTCAGTTCTTCCTAACACTCTTACCGGAACTCATTAATGAATTTCGAAAACTGGATGCCAATACCTTGATTATTATTTAAAATATAAGTGTATACATTTCAGAGGAATTAATTTCGACCAGGTTACATAGATAAATTAGCTTTGAATCATATGTAAGTGAGCGGAAATGGGATGCGACATCTGATAGCAGAGGTGAAATTCATATTTATACACCTCTATTGCATAAGTAATTTGACAGCTGCAGACTGCAGGGATTACTGGTGTTTGCAACAATTTTCTTTCTTGTTGATGATGTTACAGTCTGGAAATGAGCTTATGAAACAATTTACACTCCTTGAATGATATATATTTGGTCATCCACTGCCTCATATCATTATAGGAACGAGATCCTTGAGGGAAAACGCTGACAATACGCCTGGGGAATTCCAGTATCCCAACCTGGTCTGGTAAACGGGATTTTAATGGTTCCCGGCTACAAATTCCTGAGATGTATGCTAGTACTGCACCAGCCCCGGTTTTTCGCCATGCCCTTATGTTAGGTTAGGTGAGGTTACTTCAGTATTATACTCACATTAATTTGGGTGTGGAAACATACTGAGATTATTTTCAAGAAAATTCCATGGTAGTTTTTAAGATATGGCGTCCGGCTTTTTTCAGTGAAAGGTCCTGGTACTCGGTTACGTCTCGGGAAAATGCTTCCGAGCCACACCTTAGCTCTGCATGTTTCTACATCTTGGACGTAGCATGGCTTTCTTTAAAATATTAATAATCCTCTCAATTGTGTCTGTTTCTTCCACAAAGGTACAACATTCTTCTCGAAGGTTAGGAGTTAAGGATTACATTTGGGAATTAAACACGTGTGTTCCAGGACTTCCACTAACCAAAAATGCACATTATCTTATGGAAATGTTTCTTGTTCATAATCGACTGACAAGCATGTAGAAGAGCGTCGTAAAAGTGATGTACAATTAAAGATAAGCTTGATGTGTACATCAAAGAGGACATCAGAAATGCATGAAGGAAAATAGAACGGAAGATGGGGGAAGTTATTAAAATCTTGCCTCGTGCGTTGAGATATATTGTTATATTTTGCTCTTGACGTTTACCAGACGACAATTCATGTATTTACGAAAATGTTTTGTTTATCTGGGATCCGGGTCTTGTTTACAAAATGAATTTAGAAAAAGTGCAATGATATGAGGACTTGCTATTCAATAAATTCATACAGAAAATTTTGGTCTAATTATTATTTTACTTATGATTCTCTCTCTCTCTCTCTCTCTCTCTCTCTCTCTCTCTCTCTCTCTCTAACAACCTCTGTCTTTGTCTGTCTCTCCCTCGCCAGCTCTCTTCACCTAGTACATTTCGCATTAATGGGATTGCACCTGACGTTAGAATTCTTGATTCTACTGCTTCAAAGCGAGTTTCCTCCATTTATGACGCAGGAAAATACGATTCCCAGAAGCTAACCGAAATCGTCCTTTGCCGAGCGTTTAGATATTTCCACTAGGCGAGCTTTGATAAATGGAACGTAATGAATATCGTGTCTATGTGAGCGCGTTATCAAGAAGAACCTTAATGTGTTTTGTTTCACACCAGAGACGCAATTTGACGAAATGGACAGAATTTGGCGGATATTAGCGACATTTGTCGTCCATTATGTCTGTCGGATTTAAACGCTGGGAGATATGTCAGAAAACGGTGGGTGTCGGTTTTAATTGCTTTTCCATTCTGTTGTCATTATCGATGGGAATTACCGAAACTGTTTCTTTGAGAGCTGGGTATTAGGTAATTTAATAATGCACATTATGCATGAATCTATGACACAGATAATGTTAAAGGAACACTGTCAAGAGAAGGAAAATACTGGAATGTGAATTTAACACATTTAAAAAATATATACGGCGAAAATAGAGGTGCTAAACGATAACTAGAACTATAAAGAGGTGAAAAAGAGATTTGTAACTGTTTGTATGGATATCAGTAGGCACAGAGATATAAATCAATATGCTAGAAAAACTGAAACAGCGCCTGTTACATACGTCAATAGAAAATCTAAGTTTGTACTCAAAGCGAATCACTGGACTTTCCAATACCATAGATATAATTAACAGAGAATATTTAATTAATATTTTGAGACAAATGTATTGAATTGATTTGAACTGAACTGAATATAGAATTTAAGCCAAAGGCCAAGCACTGGGACTATAAGGTCATTCAGTGCTGAAATGGAAACTGACAGTAAAAGGTTTGAAAGGTGTAACAGGAGGAAAACCTCGCAGTTAGGAGAGGAGTTATAAGAGGGTGGAAGTAAGACGGAAGAAAGAGAATACGAAAGGAGGTACAGTAAAAGGAACGAAAGGGGTTGCAGCTAGGGGCCGATGGCACGCTGCAAAGAACCTTAAGTAATGCCTACAGTGCACCCTGTGAGGTGCACTGACGGCACTACCCCCCTACGGGGGAGACAAATGTAAAACTGAACCAAAAGAAAACGTTTACAAAATATATCAACACACCATTAACCTCAAGTAAATTTGCCTGAACGGTTATTTTTCCACCCATCTTCAATATGCAGGAATGAGGACTCCAAGAAATGGTGTCAAACTCAAGAGAGTAGTTTAGCTAAGAGCATTCTCCTTCAAGCTTGCATTAAAAGGTAAAATTAACTCACAACAATAGTAAATCGGCAGATCCAAGGCAAGCACCTATACCAGTGAGTATAGCGAACACCTTCTACGGTCCAGGAGCCCTTGTATACCAGAACTTGTTAACGATACAAAAATCTATTGGGCGCTTATCTCCACGATGTTAAACGGCTTATCTCCACAATGTTACACAACGTATCACCACGAATTTAAACAGCTTATCTATACGATGCTAAGCAGTTTATCTCCCCGATGTTACACAACTTATCTCCACGAATGTAAATATCTTATCTTTACGATGCTAAACAGCTTATCTCCACGATCTTAAACAGCTTATCTCCGCGATGTTAAACGTCTTATCTCTCCAATATTAAACAGCGTATCTCCACAATGTTAAACATCTTATCTCTACGGTGGTACACAACTTGGTTCCACGATGTTCAAGAGCTTATCTGCACGATGTTAAACAGCTAATTTCCATAATGTTAAGCAGCTTATCTCCATGATGTTAAGCAGCTTATCTTCATGATGTTAAACAACTTATCTCCATAATGTTAAGCAGCTTATATCCATGGTGTCAAACAGCTTATCTCCATAATGTTAAGCAGCTTATCTCATGATGTTAAACGGCATATCTCCATAATGGTAAGTAGCTTATCTCCATAGTGTTAAACAGCTTATCTCCATAATGTTAAGTAGCTTATCTCCATGGTGTTTAAACAGCTTATCTCTATGATGTTAAATAGCTTATCTCCATAATGTTAAACAGCTTATCCCCATGATGTTAAACAGCTTATCTGCACGATGTTAAACAGCTAATTTCCATGATGTTAAGCAGCTCATCTTTATGATGTTAAACAGCTTATCTCCATAGTGTTAAGCAGCTTATCTCCATGATGTTAAACAGCTTACCTGCACGATGTTAAACAACTAATTTCCATGATGTTAAGCAGCTTATCTTCATGATGTTAAACAGCTTATCTCCGTAATGTTAAGCCGCTTATCTCCATGATGTTTAACAGCTTATCTCCATAATGTTAAGTAGCTTATCTCCATGATGTTTAAACAGCTTATCTCCATGACGTGAAATAACTTATGTCCATAATGTTAAACAGCTTATCTCCATGATGTTAAACAGCTTATCTGCATGATGTTAAACAGCTAATTTCCACGATGTTAAGCAGCTTATCTCCATGGTGTTAAGCAACTTATCTCCATGATGTTAAGCAGCTTATGTACATAATGTTAAGCAGCTTATCTCCATAATGTTAATTAGCTTATCTCCATGATGTTAAACAGCTTCTCCATGATGTTAAGCAGCTTATCTCCACGATGTCACACAGCATATCTCCACGATGTCACACAGCATATCTCCACGATGTTACACAGCTTATCTCCACAATGTCACACAGCTTATCTCCACGATGTTACACAGCTTATCTCCACAATGTCACACAACTTATCTCCACGATGTTACATAGCTTATCTCCACAATGTCACACAGCTTATCTCCACGATGTTACATAGCTTATCTCCACAATGTTAAACAGCTTATCTCCACGATGTTACATAGCTTATCTCCACAATGTCACACAGCTAACCTCTACGATATTACACAGCTTATCTCCACAATGTCACACAGCTTATCTCCACGATGTTACATAGCTTATCTCCACAATGTCACACAGCTAATCTCCACGATATTACACAGTTTATCTCCACCATGTCACACAGCTTATCTCCACAATGTCACACAGCTTATCTCCACAATGTCACACAGCTTATCTCCACGATATTACACAGCTTATCTCCACGATATTACACAGCTTATCTCCACAATGTCACACAACTTATCTCCACGATGTTACATAGCTTATCTCCACAATGTCACACAGCTTATCTCCACGATATTACACAGCTTATCTCCACAATGTCACACAGCTTATCTCCACAATGTCACACAGCTTATCTCCACAATGTCACACAGCTATCTCCACGATGTTACATAGCTTACCTCCACAAAGTTACTCAGCTTATCTCCAAAATATTAAACAGTCATGTTCCACATCGTTCGAAAGTTCGCCCGAAGTGAGACAATTCCTGCGATACATTCCCAACGACCTGAGACAGGATCTTCCCAACAGTGAGAGAATACACTCAGATCGAACTCGGGTTGTTTATGCTACGATGTCTGATTGCCGATATTGATATGCATGAATTGCAATAACACATTGTGCAACTTGAAGCTCTGCCTTTTAATGAAGGTAAGTAAACTGTGCGTATGGAACTGCTATTCGTGAGAAAGGGCATAGAGCCCATAAATTTTGAAGTCTTCTACATTTTTTTTCTAAGCTAATTTTAGCTATTTTTTCATTGCTATCAGGGTCCGTATATTTTCCTAGGCTATTATTAGCTATTTTTTCATTGCTATCAGGGTCTGTATTTTTTCTAAGCTATTATTAGCTATTTTTTCATTGTTCTCCGGGTCTGTATTTTTATT
Source organism: Macrobrachium rosenbergii (assembly GCF_040412425.1). Classification (NCBI taxonomy): domain Eukaryota; kingdom Metazoa; phylum Arthropoda; class Malacostraca; order Decapoda; family Palaemonidae; genus Macrobrachium; species Macrobrachium rosenbergii. The sequence goes on from NC_089799.1 coordinate 20,122,145, forward strand.
TGTAAGCTATTAATAGCTATTTTTTTCATTACTATCAGGGTCTGTATTTTTACTTCTAAGCTATTATTAGCTATTTATTTCATTACTCTCAAGGTCTGTATTTTTATTTGTAAGCTATTATTAGCTATTTTTTTCATTGTTCTCCGGGTCTGTATTTTTATTTGTAAGCTATTATTATCTATTTTTTTCATTACTCTCAGGGTTTGTATTTTTACTTCTAAGCTGTTATTAGCTATTTTTTTCATTGCTATCAGGTTCTGTATTTTTTCTAAGGTATTATTCGCTATTTTTTTTTTTTGCTATCAGGGTCTGTATTTTTATTTCTAAGCTATTATTAGCTATTCTTTTCATTGCTATCAGGGTCTGTTTTTTTTTTTTTACCAATTGCTGGAGAAAGAAGAAGCCTGTAACAAAGTTGCCTGAAGCTAAATCCTGCCTCCCAAAGTGCTAACTTAAATAAGTAGAACCTCCCCAGACTCTGGGTTCCACTGTATTATTGCCAAAGGTCAAAACTGGTCTTACAAAGTTTCTGAGGACCAACTGTGCTGATGACCGGTATCCTGATATTTCATGCACAGCTGTGGTGGAGATTTTCTCCTCGACTACTTTCTCAGATGTGGTATTTTTTTTTTTTTATATATTTTCCATATCCATCTTTACGCTTCATTTTTGTTCTTTTATTTTGGTCATCATTTTACTTCATTACCTCTACAATAAAAGAAACATGTCTGGCGATTTTGTCTTTGTCTTGCACTGTTTAGTTATTTCTCCGATTTTTTTTTATGAGACTATAAGCTGAGTATTACTGTTGAATCTTAGGTGATTCAGAATGAGAACGTTCAGAAACAGCAAAAGTTGAAAATGATACTCGAGCGTTTTATACTGCCACTGTCTACTGGTCAAATATCAGTTAAGAGAACTGAGTAGATCCAAAAAAAAAGTACATTCCAAAAAAGAAGACACTGAAATAGCTTGCTTAATTAAGTAATGTGGAGTGGTACAGAGGAAAATCACCTGTTGAGTTTAGGTGGAAATTGCATAAGCGGAAGAGATTCCAAAACCAAAGGAGAGGAGGTATTCGGCTTCTGCTGACTTTAGACCTCCTTTTAATTCAGCAACGAGAACCTAAATCAAACAAGTAAGAAATTCGCCGAAGTTTCTTCGGCGCAATCGAGTTTTCTGTACATCGTATAATCAAGGCCACCGAAAATAGATCTATCTTTCGGTGGTCTCAATATAATGCTGTATGAACCGGGGCCCATGAAACTTTAACCACCGACCGGTGGTGGCCTATCCTATTTCGTTGCCAGAAGCACGATTATGGCTAACTGTAACCTTAAGTAAAATCAAAACTACTGAGGCTAGAGCGCTGCAATTTGCTATGTTTGATGATTGGAGGGTGGAAGATCAACATGACAATTTTCCGCCCCCTAGCCTCAGTAGTTTTTAAGATTTGGGGGCGGACAGAAAAAAAGTGCGGACAGACAGACAAAGCCGGCACAATAGTTTTCTTTTGCAGAAAATTAAAGTCAATTAATCTCTGCGCCCCCACATTGCTTAAACGGTTTTATTTGCAATTTTTTTTCTTTTATTTCTTTTAGGGTCAGTCGGTTCCTTTACCTGTTGTTCATATGCTGGTCTCCTTAGATTACGGAATTCTATTTACCAATATTTTCGGACTTTTTTATACATTTAACTTTCCGTGATGTGTTCTGGAATACCGTTCAAAACTCTTAATATATTTTATTTTTTGTATTTTCAAGGTTTTAATAATGTTTTTTACGATTATTTTTATGTTCCGTGGACAATTCCTTACACACACAAATACATGCTCAAAATACATACATACATACATATCTATCTATCTACATAAATATATATATATATATATATATATATATATATATATATATATATATATATATATATATATATATATATATACATATATATATATATATATATATATATATATATATATATATATATATATATATATATATATATATATATATATATATATATATATATATATATATATATATATATATATATATTGTATACACTCATACCCTAAATAAAAGTCTTTACCTCTAAAACGATCCCCGCAAAATGCAGAGTACTATCTTTCTTGTGGAAGATAGTGCGTTGGTTTTTCTCACTATTTGCCAGTCATTAAATCACCTCAAACATAATTTCATGCACATTATTCATTTCGCCTCATTTTAATTCTTGTTAATTATGCAATTTTATTTTACTTTGTACCACTGCTTGGAAATATTCAGTAATGAAGTTTTCGTAATTTGAATGCAAAATGGTTTGTCATTGCTAGAATTTTCAGCTTGATACATTAATCTTTTGACAGAAAAATTAATAACATTTCGGTAAAAGCGTCATTTAAAATTACTATTCAAGTATCCTTACAATTAAAAACTCCGTCCTTGTAAGCAATTATTAAACAGAAATTATAATTTCTCTTGTTTACAAAGAGACGTACAAAAACAGCACCTTACGCCGACATGTAGAATCTAGGTTTTTGCGATAGGAATAATAAAAACCAATGTCAAATTTTACGCCCCAAAGCAACCCACATTATAAAATTAAAATTTGAAAGCGTATTATCATTTGTTTTGGAAATTCTACTGAGGTCGTATATCTATATTCGAACTGGAATGTTTTTGTCGTCATAAGCAGTGCTCAGTGGATTTCAGAACAATTGATGTGAATTTAGAGTAAACAAGTTACCCCCGACCTAATTTTCTTCATAGGCTGAGTATGTCTTTAAAAATTAATTTTGATTATAATGAACTTGCCACTACTACTGGCAGTTTTTCAACACATGTTAGCTTGACGTATATAGAAATGTAACGAATAGCTAACCACATCTGATCTCCGAGAGTTATTTTGGTGATTCTGAAATCTAATGAAACAAGTAAAAAATGCGCCGAAGTTTTCCGGCGCAATCGAGTTTTCTGTACAGCCGCTACAGCGTATAATCAAGGCTACCGACAATAGATCTATATTTCGGTTGTCTCGGTATAATGCGGTATGAGCCGCGGCCCATGAAACTTTAACCACGGCCCGGTGGTGGCATATCTAATATCGTTGCCAGAAGCACGATTATGGATAACTTTAACCTTAAAGAAATTAAAAATTACTGAGGCTAGAATGCTGCAATTTGGTATGTTTGATGACTGAAGGGTGGATGATCAACATGCCAATTTGCAGCCCTCTAGCCTCAGTAGTTTTTAAGACCTGAGGGTAATTCATGTTCAACTACGTGTGGTTTTAAAACGATGTCAAAAAAGTTTTTGATCATGCAATATTTTTTAGGATGCATTAAATTTAAAAACAGGAGAAATGACTAATTCTAATTCCCCATAGATATCGTATAAAAGTCATGTTGAACAATTAGGCCAAATAAAAATCATGAATGAAAAGCAGTGCTTTTGCGGTACATTTCTAAATAATGTGATGGACAGTTTGTTGTTAATGAGAAAAATTTACAATGTATCCTTCCAGGAGCACCGAAATTAATTAAGGAAAAAGATCACTGTATGGTTGATATATTTTTCATTTGTATTGAGGCTTAAAAGCAGATTTTTTGGGTGATTAAGTTTACTGGTCAAAGCAGCAACTCTGACATCCTCAACAGCCGGTACTTGCTGATATAGACTAATATATTAACTGGTGCAAGTCTGGGTCCTTTCTTTGATGCGGGCAACAGATTATTCAGCTGCAGGAATGCATTTGATTAAACGAATTTCTCATTGATTTGTTAAGACTGGAGAAATGATATCAATCCTAGTATTCCAAAATATATTAAATAGAACAAATGTGGGTAATTTCATTGACGCAGGCAATACATTCTTCAGTTCCAGGAATGCAACTGATTAAAAGTTCTCATTGATTTTTTAAGCCTGGAGAAAAGGAACTGACCCCTGGTAATCCAAAGAATAAATGCAATAAACATCCACAGTTTAATCACTGCAGAGAGAGAAAAGGAAGCTTCCTTCAATATCACTATCTACTGATGTTTTAGGTACTGAAGTTACGTCATTCCATCGGAAGGACGAATTTATGCTAATGCGTTGGAGCTTTCCACAGTGTACCATCTGGCAATGAATACAGAAATGATCTTAATTTCTGTCTACGTATCTGTTTATTATCAAGAAACAACCGTCCGCCGCAGATGTTCAGCATTAAGCAATTTGCTTTAGTATAGACTGCTCCAGAGAACTTGTTGCAACGCCAGGTTATGTAAACGAGTCGGTTAATCAAACAATCTCTCTTAGAGATGTTCCAATTCATTTCCTCTGTCTGTTACAGTTCCCTCATCAGCAATCGGTATTACTACATATTTTTAGGTTTACAACGCTTACACTTTCATAAAAAAAATAAAAGAATATTTGGCCAAGTTCCATTACTCTCTACCTCTCTGTAGACGATTCTCATATAATGACTCTAGTATTATTAAGGAACGTGGACATTATACATAAGAAGATTCAAAATTTTACTTCAAACCTCTCTCTCTCTCTCTCTCTCTCTCTCTCTCTCTCTCTCTCTCTCTCTCTCTCTCTCTGTGTGTGTGTTTGTATTAGATTTTCTTCTACTTGCTTTAGTATTATCAACGAAGGCAGAATTTAAAATGAGTGTGAGTCTATGAAGACAAATGCTATTCACGACCTAGCTTCAAAGTTGGAATTAATCTATCTCCTGCTCTCTCTCTCTCTCTCTCTCTCTCTCTCTCTCTCTCTCTCTCTCTCTCTCTCTCTCTAAAGTGGCTCACTTCTCTCGATCTCATCAACACTTTCTGCTGCTTAAAGGTCTGCATCACAGTATTTTGCAGTGCGTATATAACTGCAGCATCCCACGATTGATGGGTGGCAGTAGCATAGAAAACCTAATAAAAATCTTTGCCAAGTTAGACAATTTTTAGAATTATCCAATAATAAAATAAATTTGAATTCGGTCAGTGAAAACAAAGCTAATACCTAAACCAAACCCAACATAATGGACGACTTTTTACTTCACATTTGTAGTCCCTCATTGGACGGGTCGATATCGTACTCGGCTAACACTCTGCTAGGCCCGCGTTCGATTCCCCTGCCGGCCAATGAAGAATTAGAGGAATTTATTTCTGGTGATAGAAATTCATTTCTCGCTATAATGTGGTTCGGATTCCACAAAAAGCTGTAGGTCCCGTTGCTAAGTAACCAATTGGTCCTTAGCCACGTAAAATAGTCTAATCCTTCGGGCCAGCCCTAGGAGAGCTGGTAATCAGCTCAGTGGTCTGGTTAAACTAAGGTATACTTAACTTCACATTTGTAAACTAAAGTTGTAGCAATCAATTTTAAGAGATGGAAATGTCACTGAACTTAACTGGTCAATGAAATTTCCATCTTTTAAGAGATGTAAATGTCACTGCATTTACCTGGACATTGAAATTTCCATCTTTAACCTAAGCAAAGCTTCTTAACTATTAAATTAAAATGTGGGATGGCAGGCGACGAATCTAATGTTTTGAAAACGCAATTATCGAATTTTAGCTTTCTTCCAGGGAGGTTGTGTAAAGCGCTTGGCAAGAGAGTATTATGCGTGAAATACTTTTGAGAGAGAGAGAGAGAGAGAGAGAGAGAGAGAGAGAGAGAACTTTATTTGGAGTAACTGAATTTTTCCCTTGGAATTTCCATTTAAAACCCCCTCAGAAATTATGTAGGAAAATTTAAGCTAAGTAACATAGATAAATGGTTGTTCATGCTATTCGTCTTTACAATGATGTGCTTAATGTAATAGCCTATATAACATTTAAAATTTGATCAAAATTAGTCTACCCTGTTTTTGTATATTATTTACTTCCAACAGATTCGGCTTTATACGGAAAATCTGTTCTGATATGTTATCTTCAGTAGCTTCATCATATTGACAGGTTCCTGCATTTTCATATAAAAAAAAAAGTAAATAATGCGCAGAAGTTTCTTCAGCGCAATCGAGTTTTCTGTACAGCGTATAACCAAGGCCACCGAAAATGGATCTATCTTTCGGTGGTCTCGGTACAATGCTGTATGAGCCGCGGCCCATGAAACTTTAACCACGGCACAGTGGTGGCCTTGCCTATTTAGTTGCCAGACGCACGATTATGGCTAACTTTAACCTTAAATAAAATAAAAACTACTGAGGCTAGAGGGCTGCAATTTGGTATCTTCTGATGATTGGAGGTTGGATGGTCAACATACCAATTTGCAGCCCTCTAGCCTGAGTAGTTTTTAATATCTGAGGGCGGACAGAAAAAGTGCGGACAGAAAAAAGTGCGGACAGACAGACAAAGCCGGCACAATAGTTTTCTTTTACAGAAAACTAAAAGTTCTTTGAAAACAAAGATAAGGCAAAACGGACTACAAATTATCGCGAGTACAGCATTTGTTTAGGTTACCAATCTCTACAAGACAATGTTTTATATTTTAAAATATTAAGCCATAAATAAACCGCCGACAAATTATGGCTGATAAGTGCATTCGCCCATCTCTGAATTCAATCCTGAGCCCTCTATATTACAATTCCTCGTAGGAATAAGGTATTATTAAATTATATCTGTAACCTCTTACATACATGCACACGCACAAAAACACGCAGACACACACCCACACACACATTTATATATATAACTACATATATATATATATATATATATATATATATATATATATATATATATATATATATATATATATATATATATATATATATATATATATATATATATATGCGTGTATGTGTGTGTGCGCGCACACACACGCGAGTCTTATAAGAAAATGCTATATATGTAATTTATTTCTTTTAATTAAAAACACTTACCAACTCGACCATTTTTTTCTCTTAATTTTTCTTTTGTCGGATTTTATTACGAAACAGAGCTTCTTTTTTTATAAATTAATGTACTAGTGTTGATTTTAATTTAGTGATAGGTTATGCATCCTTTACAATAACCTTTGCATGAATCCAGTGTGTCCAGATCATTTTTAACATATCAAAAATATACTGAAGGGCTCGAAAGAATTTGGGCGTATAGAGAATATTGTTTTTAATATTGTTTCCTTCCGTCTCCTACTTTAGAAGTAAGTATCTTTTTGATTTTATTTGTTCCATTTAGGGAGAAATAACCACTTCAACTATTTTCTCTGCATCTATTAAAAAGAATGTCGTGTAATGCGTTCCGGGGATAAACGTTCATCTTGCGTATTGGCTTAATTTACTTTTAAAACGAGTTTCGAATACCTGTGTAGGTCGAGATTACTTCTTTTGGACATTTTGTCGAAACGTGCCAATTTCCTGTCTGTGAGCACGACACAATTGCAATACTCTTTTTAGGAAATATTCTCCATACTTCGTCTTAGATCTGAGGATCTTCCCACACAAAGGATTAACTGTATTTTCTCTTACCAGGTTCTGGGAATAAAAAGTTTGCTGACCTCATACAGAAATTGATGTTGTCCTTTATTGTTTTAAAAATATCTACTAGTCTCTCGAAGCTGTTTACTTTAATTATATGTATCGAGCATCAAAAGGAAGTATCTCCGTTTACTCACATATATGGTTAGAAAAAAAATAAAAAAATTTAATGCACTATTTTCCTCTCTAATCCGATTATCCACGCCTTTTGTCTTGTTTCAGAGCTTGTGGAAAGACTAAAATCCATTAAATTATTTTTGGGTAAAACATATGAGCGGATAATCAACGTATTTCTTGGAATGAAATGATGCAAGGCCGGATGACAGAATGAATAAATGAATGAATTAACTATTTCAATTTCTTATTTTAAAACAAATGTAATCGAGACTTAATCTATAAACGACTGGAATGAATGAATGATTGAATGATTTTTATTCATTTATTTATCTATAGCACGATTCATACATATACTTCATAATTTAATATTTCTGAATTAATTTCCATGATAAAACTTCACTGAACTCCAAACAGAATTTCTCCACCACCCCATGAGTTAAATTTTTGCGTGTAAACATGTTATTCCTACACTCCAAACTTAAAGAAGAGATATTATGTAATAATAAAGCTTCCTTGAACATCAACTATACCTACCTTTCCAATTAATGATTTTTTCCAGATATCAAGCCCATTCTGAAATGCTTTCCAATAAGTGTTTATATTCTCACTTACTGCAGGAATTCCATACCAGCTGACCACGTCATCTCCATTTTTCTCAATCACCTACCTTTGCATTCAAATCACTTAGCACAACTTCCCTTAATGTTCTCCAATTACAGCAGAGCACATATATGAATATTCTATAATACAGTTTCTTATGTTCTCAGACTTTTCAAATCCTGCTCCAAACACACTTAAAATCACGATTTTCAATCCCTCACCACGCTCATTCTCGCCCATATAACAATTCTCGAACTATCACCTTTGTACTTTTCACCCTCCCCTCGAGTCTACCCGACACCACAAGCTTAATATATTTCTCAAACCTACACCTTCCTGCTGCCTCAGGCACAATCACCCCTTGTTCTGCCGATTCCTGCAGACAATGCTCTTTCACTTTTGTACCACTAAGAGCCAAATTATCCAGCTTCCCCTCCTCAAACAAATCCGCTGCATTTACTCATTCCTCATCTGGACAATAGCCTTACACTGATTAAAAGCGCCAGGATGCATTATCCTTTTACATTTCTGGAAATTTGCAATTAATTACTGGGTATGGAAATACGATCGTCTTAATCCAGGCCATCTGAGGACTTGCGCACAAAGCAGGGTAAATGGAATTGCCAATGAGCTGATTTGAAGATCATTTTCCATTTAGGGGACTTTTAGGGGACACTTCCTCTCACCATGATGCCCAGGACTCTTGCAAAGAAAACAAAGAAATAAATAAAGAAGGGAGGAAGGAGAGATATAGGAAAAATACAAAGTCTCGTATGAGTTATATTAGAGGCTTTCCATTAAACGCTATAAGCTATTTAGGGTCGTGCTACATTATCGAAAACGGTTTTTTTCCAGACTGCGGAAGATTTATTAAAAAAAAAAATAATACGTAGAGTTATGACGTCAAAAACGTCGAAAACTGACGTCATACAGTGAGAGAAAAAAATTATAACCTTTATAACTTATTGTGGGAGAAATATCAACTCCAAATGGTCATTTATAATCTAATTGGAACGATTACCATTTGTTGTGTATATTAGATCGATTTCAAGTACAAATATGTCATTATCACGTGACTATTACGTCATGAAAGAAATCTATTCCCTTTTCAAAATTATTTGAAATTTTTAGCAGAATGTTTGCTCAAAGGGTCACTAGCAGCTTTTATAAATCTACAGTAGATCATGGTAGTCATTACTAAAATCCACAATGGGTCACAAAAACCTTTATAGGCCTATTTATCACAAAAACTCTGACAAGACAAGTGTTTTAGGGAGTACATAAGCCTCTTACAGTCTAAAGCTCATTTTTCTTAGAAAATCTTAATTAGAAAAACTTAATTAGTTACGCCTTTTTCGAATTCAAATGTAAGAGGATTTTAATGTGATATTTTAGGCGTTCGGCATAAAACAGAAGTGCTATTGCTATTCAAAAGATGTTATCAAATAAATTAAAAGAGGTAACAAATACATTGTGATACTTTCATGATGCCTTTTTTAATGCTTTCAGGCCTTGGAGACTACAATGTAGAAGTTGTGCTGCCTCTTAAAATTAACTCGTTAATTATTATTGAAGAACAATTTTCCACAAGAAGTAAAATTTTCCTATACTGAAGTGACTCTAAAAATCTAAATGAATAAATTAATCCCATGTTTATTGTTTCTACCTCAGTTCGCTACTTTATTTGAATGGTAATATATTTCCCCTCTAGTGTTCAATGAACAATGTAAAAAAAAACAGAAAATCTACTTTCTATTGCTGACAAACAAGAGAAAGGAATATTTCTGCTGCCTTTCTCTTTGGCCCCATTTTATTCTCCAGAGGTGAACTGACAATGAATTTAAACAAGTCAAAATGCGCCGAAGTTTCTTCGGCGCAATCGAGTTTTCTGTAAAGCCGCTACAGCGTATAATCAATGCCACCGAAAATAGATCTACCTTTCGGTGGTCTCGGCATAATGCCGTATGAGCCGTGGCCCATGAAACATTAACCATTGCCCGGTGGTGGCCTATCCTATATCGTTGCCAGAAGCACGACTAGGGCTAACTTTAATCTTAAATAAAATCAAGAAGTACTGAGGCTAGAGGGCTGCAATTTGGAATGTTTGATGATTGGAGGATGGATGATCAACATTCCAATTTGCAGCCCTCTAGCCTCAGTAGTTTTTAAGATCTGAGGGCGGACAAAAAAATGCGGACAGAAAAAAGTGCGGATAGAATAAAGTGCGGACGGAATAAAGTGCGGACGGACAAAGCCGGCACAACAGTTTTCTTTTACAGAAAACCAAAAGAACAATAATTTCACCTTTCAACTTGTAAACCAGCACAAAATTAGGTTTTGTTTTTTTATGAAAGGAGACGCTGATGCTGATTAAAAATGCGAGAGAAAAAGCAGAAGCAGCTCTAGAGGTGAACTGCTTCCGTAGTTCGTGGAATATAAAATGGAAAATATAAAATTTAGGCCAAAGGCCAAGCACTGGAACCTATGAGGTCATTCAGCGCTGAAATGGAAATTGACTGTAAAAGGTTTGAAAGGTGTAACACGAGGAAAATCTCGCAGTTGTACTATGAATTAATTGTTAGAAGGTGGAGAGTAAGGAAGAAAGATAATATGAAAGGAGGTACAGTAAAAGGAACGTAAGTGGTTACAGCTAGGGGCCGAATGCACATTGCAAAGAACCTTAAGCAATGCCTAAGTGCACCACATGACGACACTACCCCTCTACGGAGATTTTTGCATAGTTCGGGTAAAGTAAAAAGGGTTGAAAGGGAGAGGAGAGAGCGAGAAAAAAATTTAATGTCATTAAGTTTATTTCTTATATATTTAGGTCACGCGGAGTGACTAGAGGGCGATAAAGTCGTGAATTGTTTACAATATGGACGAATAAAAAGGATGAGACCGAAATACTGAGTTGGCGAAAGATTTACGTATAACTGTTGGGAAGAAAGGGGCCCTATTATTCAGGGAACGTGAGAAGGTGTTCGAGATAAAAGGAGGTTTATGCTCTGTTTATTGTGAGGTTTGGGAAAGGTCACTGATAAAGCTATTGGCAAAGGTCACTGGTCAATTCACTGGTATAGGTGCGTCACCGTTAAAGTTACTTGTTCCAGCCTTGATTCAGGGGCTAAAAGATGGACATATCTGTGAAGGCTGTTTTGTTTTTTGAACAGAACCACTTAACATTAGAAGAACAGACGCATTAGAAGGATCTGGATGTAAAATTCCCCCTACAAAAAAATTAGAATCGGGAAGCGAGGAGCTGGGCACAGACATTGAATGCAAGTGCAATGTTCTAGATGAAAAATGCATTCTTAATAGACTGCGGATCGGATTATGCTTGCGAGTGAAAAAGTGTTGTTTGGGCGTGGTGAGGAAAACATACAGAAAACAGTGAACGAGTTTGCATTTGTTATAAGAGGAAGTTCAAAGGAGATTCACCAAAAGTACGTTATGGGCATAGGGAAATGTGTAGGCCAGAGCTAAGAATATGAAATGGATGAGAGTAAAAGAGGTCATATAGAAATTAACACAATGGGTGATGAGCCACATAACAGATGAAGTGAGTATTCAAATGTAAAAGAAAAAGACTGATGAAAAAGTCTATACGGCCGAAACTGGAATGCATGGAGGGACTGTTTAGCCATCTCTCTGCCAGAGAGAAGTGTGTATATAGACCTGTATACTGAATTTCCGGGAATGAAAAAATGGGGCGAGGCAAGCAGGTATTGGACAAAAAAAAAAGTATCTTCACTTTCATACAAATTATTTACAAAAGTGCATACAAAGGAGAATTGAATGGTACAGTGTGCAGAGCTTGGTTAGAAGCAATACTGACTGGCCAATGGTGTGGGTTTTTAGAAGAACAAAGTTCATGGGGAAGGTTGTATTGGGGCACATGTTCCACCAAATATCTGAAGTGTGAAAGACGCAGTGACTATTGTCTTTTTTCAACATTGTAGGGACAAGTCTCAGCAAAAGTAAATGGTACATGACTGTGGTTGCATACTGGTTCAAGAGTTGAAAAGGACATAAGGTTAGCAAATTCTTCTCAAAATATTTGTTACGAGCGGTTAGTGATCACCATCTGGAACAAAGCCCGCCAAACGCAACGCCATAAGGATGAGGTAGCTCAGTGGGTATTCCTTTAAAGTTTTCCTCTGGCACACGACCGTATTATCCCTGAAAGATCGGGAATCTAGGAAGTGCGGGAAGTGACGCATAAAATACACATGCTTTGTCATCAGTAACATTTGCCTTGCCTTGATATTGGAGAAGAGAACTGGGTACTGAGCATATAATACGTACATACATACATACATACATACATACATACATACATATATATATATATATATATATATATATATATATATATATATATATATATATACATAATATATATATATATATATATACATATATATATATATATATATATATATATATATATATATATATATATATATATATATATATATATATATATACACTACCACTACATAACGTCCTAAAGACTGATACATAGTCATATATTTCCTTTATTAAATATAAATCGGTGAAATGTACTTTAAGTCGTCACTAAAACTGCATGCAGGTAATCCTAATCTTGCGTTTTTACTTATTTATTTTACTTCTTTCTATATATCTTCCTATATTTACCAGAAATGGCGTTTCCGTCCACTCAGCCGGGTTATCGGATAAGCTCTGCTCCACCTAGATTAAGCAATTGCTTTATTACGGCAACATGGTTCACATACGAGTTTCATATACCTGTCTCGTACTATTATCCGTTCAGCGAATTTCACAGTTTGATGTGACTATTCTTTGCGTATTCGCCAATGAAATATTTTAAAATTCCATTTGTGCGAAAGCGACTACATACCCGTCGTTCATTTCCAAAAACAATTACACTTATCCCCTTTCAAAATGTTCCACCAATGCGGAGATGGAAGACTGAAAAGGACTTCACTCGAATATAGGGTGAATTGGATTTGTAATTGGCATCAGGAAATTGGATGAAAAACGGAAGTCAAAGGTCTATATTCATACTGCTCCCTTTGGGCAGCGCGCGCTCGCTCATGCGTCCCAATTAGCGCAGTAACGGAAATAACGTTACGGGGACAAACGCCTAAATGAATTACCCTTTTCATTAAGTCGATCAGTCTCACAGGAATGGTAAACATTCGAGTACTGTAGTATAATATTTTCTGATCGTAATTCGATCAAAGGGCGACACACAGAATGGCATATTAAGGCGAAAGGACAAAGGTGCTGAAAGCAGATGACCAAAGGGCGCTTAGTTGGTGGATCTCCCGCCAGATGACCCAAACTATTACTGAAGGACATTTCACTAAAAGGATATGTATGGGAGAAACGGCGTTAAGAGTATTCGCTCATTCACATAACGGCCCCGTAACTCAATGACGCTGGAGGAATGGTCGGACTGACATCGGAGTTTATTGATGGTCGGCTAACGAACTGGTCGAGTCATTTTACGCTGCTTTATTTAAATTGAATTGAATATAGAATTTAGCCCAAAGGCCAAGCATTAGGACCTATGAGGTCATTCAGCGCTGAAACGGAAAATGACTCTAAAAGGTTTGAAAGACGTGACAGGAGGAAAACCTCGCAGTTGCACTATGAATCAATTGTTAGGAGAGAGTGAAATTTAAGATGGAAGACAATATGAAAGGAGGAGCAGTAAAAGGTATGAAAGGAGTTGCAGCCAGAAACCGAGAACAAGCTGCAAAGAACCTTAAGTAATGCCTACAGTGCACCGCATGAGGTGCGCTAACGGCACTACCCCTTTGCGGGGGTGCTTTACTGGAAATTGGAAAGACTGGAATAATAAAGAAGAGAATGATCTAAGTCAGTCCAGTGCCTCAGGAATACGCTTTTAACAACATTAATACATCCTTTTCCCCATTGTGATTAAATTACAAAATAATGTTCCACAAAAATAATCGAGGGGCTTAAAGGTGCGGAAACACCTTGGCTTATTAGTCTAAAAAACTCACGAGAGAGAGAGAGAGAGAGAGAGAGAGAGAGAGAGAGAGAGAGAGAGAGAGAGAGAGAGAGAGAGACACCTTGGCTTATTAGTCTAAAAACTCACTGAGAGAGAGAGAGAGAGAGAGAGAGAGAGAGAGAGAGAGAGAGAGAGAGAGAGAGAGAGTGAGTCTGTATCTTGCAAACGATTTCCTATTTAAAGCAGCGCTATTAGAGATTTGATTCTCATTTTACTTATTTTTTAGAAGGGGAATAATGACTTCAAATGGAATACTCCATAAGAGAAATAATTTCATCTTAGTGAAAACAGAAGATTTGTGTTCGTTGTCCAGATAAAAAAAAAAGTTCTCATATTCAGGTAAGTGATAATATGAAGTTCAAAATTATATATATATATATATATATATATATATATATATATATATATATATATATATATATATATATATATATATATATATATACATATATTAACTTTATCACATACACAATTGCTCTGTGCATTAGTAGAATTACTAAAGGACCTCATTCAAACTGGAAGGTATCTAATGGAGTTTTATTCAGAAAAGTTACAAGCTTTCTTGGACAAACAGTCCACATTATCAAGCATCCGGATACTTGATAATGTGGACTGTTTGTCCAAGAAAGCTTGTAACTTTTTCTGAATAAAAACTCCATTAGATACCTTCCAGTTTGAATGAGGTCCTTTAGTAATATATATATATATATATATATATATATATATATATATATATATATATATATATATATATATATATATATACTGTATATATGTATGTGTGTGCACACACACACACACACACACACACACACACACACATATATATATATATATATATATATATATATATATATATATATATATATATATATATATATATATATATATATATATATATTTATATATATATATATATATATATATATATATATATATATATATATATATATATATATATATATATATTGCAGTATATATATACATATAATATATACATATATATTTATAAATATACATATATATTTATAAATATATATATGTATATATATATATATATATATATATATATGTATATATATATATAATATATATATATATATATATATATATATATATATATATATATGTGTGTGTGTGTGTGTGTGTGTGTGTGTCAAGCCTCTTGGTGTTACTGAAATATCAATGCGGAAAAGCTTCATTTCGAAACTGCACGTATCTGACCTTTCGAGAGCAGACAAAGGCTGTCTGGTAACAACTATCTATTATTACCAACCACATCATTACTATTCGATACCTGTCTGTAGGTATCGCATAAGTAAGAAAACTTGAACAGCAAACACTGAAAATTTATATAAAACAAGTAAAAAATGCGCCAAAGTTTCTTCGGCGCAATAGAGTTTTCTGTACAGCCGCTACAGCGTATAATCAAGGCCACCAAAAATAGATCTATCTTTCGGTGGTCTCGGTATAATGCTGTATGAGGCGCGGCCCATGAAACACTAACCACTGCCCGGTGGTGGCCTATCCTGTATCGTTGCCAGAAGCACGATTATGGCTGACTTTAAGTTCAAATAAAATAATGAGAACTACTGAGGCTAGAAGAGTGCAATTTTTGTTTTCCAGATCTGAGGGCGGACAGAAAAAGTGCAGATAGAAAAAAGTGCGGACGGACAGACAAAGCCGGCACAATAGTTTTCTTTTACATAAAACTATAACGGAATGACTAAAATAAACTTAAATCTGAGGGTTGTTAAATATCGTAACAGCATTTTGATGCCGTAAAATTACAACTTGAGCAACAAGCATTTAAAATGTATAAGAACAAGAAGAACAAACCATTAAAATAAACTTGAATTAGTGGATTGCTAAATATCGTACCAGCATTTTGACGCCGAAAAGGCACAAGAGTGGCCTAGGACGAGAACTTGGTGGCAAGGTGGCCTGAAACGAAAGAACACCTTCTGACAGGAAGACGTTGACCCAGGAAAAGATTTGTGATCTAAGGTCCCGAACTTACGTCCACAGGGAGCACTATGTATTCTGCCTTAAAATGGAAGACAGCAGTAACTGCAAAAATACATAACTGAGAAAAATGGCAGATACTGCAATTTTCCCTTGCCTTACGACTGATTTGCAGGTACTGCAAATGGGACCCCATAAATACTCGTGGAAAACATTGGAGAATCATTCTGAAGCTGCAGTAACTTGTGTGTTAGTGTTTCACGAGCCCAATAGGTGCCATATCTCAATTTCGAAAATTTCGCAGATACTGCAGTTTTCCATTTTAGGGCGGCATTGGCATTGTCTGTGTGCTTTAGCTAAGGGGGTCTATCTGGCTGTCTGTCAAACAAAATATGTATCGTTGATATGAGCAGTAAATGTGAGACTGGTGTGTAGAATGATTTGACCTCTTCCAGAAAACTTGAGACAGAGGCAGTGCCTACTTCTGTCTCCTTCTGTCAGCAAGTATCCTGACGGAACAGATACACTTAAATCTATTATTATTATTATTAAAATTCTTTTACCAGACCACTCAGCTCTCACAGGACTGGCCCAAAGGATCTGGTTTTAATTATATTTATTATTTATATATTTTTTGTATATTTTGTCAAGTTATAATTTTTCATCAAGAACGTTATTCTTAGGATCTTGTGGAATACCAAAAAGAGTTCAAGAATTGCAAAGAAGGTTCTACCAAAGGCAGAGCGAAAATATGCTACTTAATATTGGTAAGTGAAACAAAAATTCCAATAATGTACAGGTGAATATAGGTGTTTGGAAAAATCGTATAAGAATATAAAAAGAAAAACGGGAGAGTAAGTGATTGATTGCCACGAATATCATTAGTTCCAATAACAGAATTGTTTATCACTGTCCCTGCAGCACAAGAATATCATTATCAATGAGTCGCCGTGACACAGACAATCATTCTTAATGAGCCACCGTAACCAAATCAATATATCTTGATGAGCGACCATAAACTTAATCAGTGGTTCATGAAGAGATTTCGCAGCCAAGTAGTTAGTTTTAATGAGCCTGTGTGACCATATTTCTTTGTTCCTGGCGTGATGTCATAAGAAAAAAAATCATAAACGTACGTTTAGCTACTGTAAGCAAATACTAATTTATAAGTAAAAAAAAACGTCATTAACTGGTATTTGTTGACAAAGTTCGGTTTCTGAAAAAAAATCTCTGGTGGAAAAAAACTGAATTAACTGGATACTGATGGAAAGTTCATTTTATTAATAAAATATGTTAGGTAAGTTTAATATATATATATATATATATATATATATATATATATATATATATATATATATATATATATATATATATATATATATATATATATATATATATATATATATATATATATATAACATACACTGCATATATATTAGTTTTAACCCTTTTCATTTGTGAGTTATTCTAAAGTTTCCAGAATTATTATGCATACACTGAATACTAAGTTATTATATGGGCATTCTAATAAGGGATCACAGTATCAAAATGTATTCCCTTCACTGAAAAAACGTGAAACTGCTCTTTTTTTTTATCTAAAGGCTGAAACACTTATATTTCATATTTTATGTACCGTCACGTTAAATTATCCTCACATGTATCGCTATCTAAATGTGTGTATACTTATTGGTTTATTTCCATTCATCTGTCATTCTCTTTGTTTTAGTTTTCTGTAAAAGAAAACTATTGTGCTGACTTTGTCCATCCACGCTTTTTCTGTCCGCCACCAGATCTTAAAAACTACCGAGGCTAGAGGGCTGCAAATCGGTATGTTGATCATCTACCCTCCAATCACTAAATATACCAAATTGCAGTCCTTTAGCCTAAATAGTTTTTATTTTAAGGTTAAATTTAGTCATAATCGTGCTTCTGGCAACGATATAGGATAGGCCACCACCATGCCGTGGTTAAAGTTTCATGGACCGCGGCTCATACAGCATTATACCGAGACCACCAAGAGATAGATCTTTTTTTGGTGGCCTTGATTATACGCTGTAACGGCTGTACTGAAAACTCGATTGAGCCGAAGAAAATTTTGCGCATTTTTTACTTGTTTTTATTCATTTTCCTTATCGACATACTTTTTGTCTGAAGCTTCCTTTCTGGAATGGTGGCTCTTTAGACCTGGTTCAAGCGAAGGTTTACTTATTGTCCTTAGTTGCAACTAATAACGAGCGACTGGAATGCATTTGTTAATTGAGATCTGGTCGTAGATGAGGAATGTTCTTTTTTTATATAAAATTTCTGTTTACTGTTAGAAATCTCTATCACAAAGAATAGTTGTTGACAGTATTTTATTTCAATTAAAGCATATTCTATTCCTTGATGTTGTTGATACTATTTTATTTCAGTTAAAGCATATTTTATATTCCTTAATGCTGTTGATAGTATTTGATTTTAATTAAAACATCTTTTCTATCCCTAATGCAGATTTTAAACTCCTGAAAATTTTATAGCATGTATTTTTCTATTCCTTAATATTGCTTTAAACTTCAGAAAATAACTACAATTTCAAACTTTTTAACATGTTTTTCCATTCTTTAATGTAGCTTTAAACATCTGCACATTGATTTCAAAACTTTACTTAAATCTAAAACAAGTTTTCTATATTCCTATAAATGGAAGTCCTGAAAAAGCAAAATGTATTAAAATCTAGGATTTTGAGTTTTACGACGTTTTTCCTATATATGAATATAGCTTTAAACACTTGAAATTAACTGGTTTTAATAATTAGACATTTCAAATTTTACAACATATTTCGCCACTTCAACGTAGCGCTGCAAACCTTCGAAAAAATGATCAGTTATAAAAATCCACTGATTTAATTATATATGATCTTCGCATGCATTAACGTAACTTTATACTCCTGAAAAAGCTTAAAACAAAACTAAGATTTCAATTTTTAATTTGCTTTAAACTCCTGAAAACAACTGGGTTTACAAAAAACCTACAATGCTAAAATTCATAAGCATGTCACAATCTATTCATAATAATATCCCGCCTCACAACCTTCCCATTGGCCGAGATCACGAGAGCAATCGTTAACCCAGATAAATCTCATGTGGGCACTGAGGTTGTAACGAGTTATAATTCTTTTCAAAACGTTCACTCTTTTCGGCGCAGCCACGGCGGCGGAGGTAACTCATTGTTGACATATCTCATTTACCGGGAGGTAAACTTTATGCTCTAGCTGGCCGTGATAAAACAATAAGCGCGAGAGAAGGAAATGGAATCAGCCATTTTAACTCCGGACTCATTTGTTCGTTCGGGTTGCCAGGAGTTTTTTTCTTGATATTTCTTAAGATTCAATATTAGACATCTTTGATGATAGCGTATGATTATATATATATATATATATATATATATATATATATATATATATATATATATATATATATATATATATATATATATATATATATAGACACAAAAACACACATTATTATATATATATATATATATATATATATATATATATATATATATATATATATATATATATATATATATATATATATATATGGATGAGAGAGAGAGAGAGAGAGTTACCGATATTCATTTTATATTACAGTTTCTAAAGCGTCCTTAAGCGTTTTCTTTCGAATTCTGGCAATCTATGAATTTTCCATAAGTCCTTATGGTGGAAGAAAAATTGCAATTGAATTTTGTTTTTATATCTAAAACTTTCTGCAGTATTTACAACAGCGCCTACAGAGAAACAATGACCTACTATATGGATAAGGGAGCTTACAGATATTTATTTCGGGTTAAATTAAAGGCTGACTGGGTGGCTGAAGTCCACTTGAAACCAGTTGAGGCCTCGCTGAAATTTTTCCAGTGTTTGTGCGTGGTCAAGGTTACATATTGTTAGCAGTAAGCTGTCTTCCTGACCTGATATGCGAGATGATTTTGTCTCTGCACTAATACATATTATAAGTAGTTCAAGATGTAACTATTTCCAGTTTAAGACTGCGGTCAGTTTCCCCTCATAGGACATTTCAAAAGGATGACCACGTTAGTACTTTTGAGGATATCTTCAATCGGACTCAGTGTTTTTAATTGTTGTCTATGATATGACTTCACTCCTGCGATGAGAGTGAGAAGCATTTTAAGCTTTTCGTTTGTGGGCCATGTCTGTCTGTTGTACAATGGCTCATATAAGTTTCTACTTCCAATAACAGTTGGGCATTAATGCCCTATGGAAGAACTTGATCAGAGGAGTGGTTTCAACTTCAGGTTGTTTATATTTCTAAAGTGTCTTATGGCACATTGGAAATCCCTAGAGGAACATCCATTGCCCATCAATAGACCCCTAATGATTCAAGGCTTTCCTAGCGTACTTATGCATTACGCTCTTAAGGTATCTTGCTAGGCAGTACCTCATAAAAAAATAAATACTTACAGGGGCACCAGGGCCAGACTCCGTGCTATAAGTGGACGACCACCCACGGGAAGATCTACAGGATCAAACAAGGAGTGGCGAACGGGAGATATTCTAATAGGGATATCCACTATTTTTAAAATGCATATTAGGAAAACTACTATCAGCAACATGAAGAAAATTCTCCTGTAATCAAACTCTTCTACAGGCAGTTTATGTACTGCCATAACCGAGAGGCTGACACGCCCATGAGTTGTGCAATTTAATATTAAAGACATGAGAACTAATAATGAATAACACTGGGCAGAGGAAGATGGCGAAGGCTCATAGGAAACAGCGACCCCACAAAGCTGAAGACAAAAAAAAGAATAGGAATGAATAACCAACTATCTTTGACTGAAGATCGATTTCGATGGATTAATATGGTTAAAAAATTCAAATGTATTACAGGGACATCTTTCCTAAATCTCACGTTGCTTCTATCGAGCATATTTCGTCGATGCAACACGGATTGCATTTACTTAATTCACAACAGGTACGATCATATTCCGAAAGTCTCTCTTTAAACAGATATTAATGCTGAAACGGAAGAAAGAACAAGTAAAAAAACGCGCCGAAGCAATCGAGTTTTCTATAGAGCGTATAATCAAGGCCACCGAAAATAAATCTATCTTTCGGTGGTCTCGATATAAAGTTGTATAAGCAGCGGCACATGCAACTTTAACCACGGTTGCTTGTCAAATATGGTTGCCAGACGCAAGATTATGGCTAACTTTAACTTTAGACTAAAATAAAAACCACTGAGGCTAGAGGGCTGCAATTTGCTATGTTTGATGATTGGAGGGTGGATGATCAACATACAAACTTGCAGCCTTCTAGCCTCAGTAATTTTTAAGATATGAGGGCAGACACAAAAAGTGCGGACAGGAAAAGTGCAGACGGACAGACAAAGACGGCACAATAGTTTTCTTTCACAGAAAACTAAAAAGCAAAACTCAAAAACAGGCTGGTAACCCTTAATGGTTACCCAAAATGTTTGAGTCCAGGGTATCAGAGTTCTTGATATGTAGGGACGGAGCATTGCGTGCCACATGCAATTACTGGAAGCAGAGATAACTGAGCCGCTTTACATTAAGGAAGTTGGTGCGATAGGGAAAACCGAGGAATTCATTCCCCTCCCCTAACTCTCTCTCTCTCTCTCTCTCTCTCTCTCTCTCTCTCGCTTCATATGCAGTGCATCTATCTATCGAAATATGGCTATTCATCCAAGACCCTACAAACATGTGTTCGCGTGAAAAAAAAACCAGAAATTATAAAAAGAATAAAAAAATTAACAGGGTATCTAGAATGAGCGGCACAAGAAAACGACACGGAAAGTAAAAAAAAAAAATTAACGTACAAAAGGCGCCAAAGTTTCGGCGCAATTGAGATTTCTGTACAGCCGCTACTGCGTATAATCAAGGCCACCGAAAACAGATCTATCTTTCGTAGGTCTCGGTATAATGCTGCATGAGCCGCGGCCCATGAAACTTTAACCACGGGCTGGAGATGGTGTATCCTATAACGTTGCCAGAGGCACGATTATGGCTAACCTTAACCTTAAATAAAATAAAAACTGCTGAGGCCAGAGGGCTGCAATTTGGTATATTTGATGACTGGAGGGTGGATGATCAACATACTAATTTACAGCCCTCTAGCCTCAGAATTTTTTTTAGGATCTGAGGACGGACAGAAAAGTGCGGACAGAAAAAAGTGCGGACGGACAGACAAAACCAAAACAATAGTTTTCTTTTACAGAAAACTAAAAAGCATAACTAAAATAAAGAGTATAATCAGCTATATTAAATTTTAAAAACGCAGACCGATATTGAATATGAAAAATAAAATAAACATGAAACCAAAAGAGGCTGAAGAAAAAGCAAGCCCCAGTCTAAATTCAAGCGAGGAAAAAGTGAATCTCGAAAGTGGTTGATAAAACAGATGAAAGACGTGAAACCGCTTTCATATTCCTCTATCTTTTATTCATGGTATATTTGCCCTCCGCCTCTGTTCATGAAGGTCTTTCCCCAACGCGGCTACTCTTCATTCTTTTTTTAGCTTTTATATTTCCATTTTAAATGAACTATGCAAAGAAAATGATCTCAGGTGCTTACCTGTACATCTGTGT
>NC_089799.1:20147408-20187408 GCF_040412425.1 Macrobrachium rosenbergii
CTATTCAGAGAAAAGTCTTTGTTTCCGCAACTTATTTTCTATATTTTATATACTGAGCAGGTCTGTATGACCAGGTTTAATGCTATCAGCGATATAAATATAGACAGAAATGAATGACACCTGGGCTGTCTAGAGTATTATATATATATGTATATTTTGCTTTTGATAATCTTTTCTCTTGTGCTCAAGTGCTCTGATACAATTATGTGTACATCGCCCTTCAAATGGAGTTTCAAGGAGACTAATTTTTAGTTTTCTGTAAAAGAAATATGTTGTGCCGACTTTGTCTGTCCGTCCGCACTTTTTCTGTCCGCCCTCAGATCTTAAAAACTACTGAGGCTACAGGGCTGCAAATTCGTATGTTGAGCATCCAACCTCCAATCATCAAACATACCAAATTGCACCCCTCTAGCCTCAGTACTTTTTATTTTAAGGTTAAAGTTAGCCATAATAGTGCTTCTGGCAACGATATAGGATAGGTCACCACCAGCCCGTGCTTAACGTTTCATGGGCCGCTGCTCATACAGCATTATACCGTGACCACCGAAAGATAGGTCGATTTTCGGTGGCCTTGCTTACACGCTGTACAGAAAACTCGATTGCACTGAAGAAACTTCGGCGTAATTTTTACTTGTTTTATATATGTCCTGACGGCACGTGCTTCATTGGAATATGGTCTCATGCTGTAAAGGAAAATATTGGAACTGGAATGTGGAATTCAAACCAATGGCCAAGCGCTGGGACCTATGAGTTCATTCAGCACTGAATATAATGTTGAAACAATTGTTAGGAAAGGTAGAAAGTAAGATGTTAGAAAGGAAATATCAATAGGGGTACAGTAAAAGGAAAGAAACGGGTTGCTGCTAAGGGAAGAAGGGACGCCGCAGAGAACCTTAATTAATGCGTACGGTGTACTACGTGAGGTACACTGGCAGCACTACTGATACCCTACGGAGTAAAAAAATATATATATATATAAACATAATCGAGTTTTTTCGTAACCTTTCACGAGAATGGAACCTTATCCCAGAATTCAATCTAGTTCAGGGATTCGTTTTTAATTATAAATAGCTTCAGTTCATTCCCTGATGAACCATAAAAGCCAATTATTTTTTCTTATTATTACTATTGATTCTCATAATGAAGAAATAATGCATCCAGCATGGAAATACTGGCAGTCGTAAATTGTCTTAACATAATCAAAGTTCGTCTGGTAGTAAAATGGTTATATAACGGTCACGTTTAATTATGTTTAACTGGAACAAATCCTTTCTAAAATTAAAAGTTTTAAAATTCATATTTTTCTCGTGAACACTATTTAGCTTTCCCTTTTGGCGTTTCAAGATGATGAATTATTCTTCCAAGAAACATTTTTTTTTTCATTTTACTCTTCAAGTAACTGCGAACATTACCAACGCTTGAACACATGAGTGAAAAGGTGATGCTTAGCAACAAAATATAGATGTGAGGGTTACACTTCTAATAAGTATTGGATGATTTTTATTCGTGCTCATAAATGCAAAATCTTGCTACAGGTTTTTGTACATTCGTTTCTGATGATATATAACAAAATAACGTTTTTTTACGGTAATTAAAACACTTAAAATGAAAAATGCATTCTGGCTTGATAGGGCTCACTTAAAAACACACACATACAGTATATATATATATATATATATATATATATATATATATATATATATATATATATATATATATATATATATATATATAATATATAACACACACATATATATACACATACATACACACACATTATATATACACATATATATATATACACATTATATATATATATATTATATATATATTATATATATATATATATATATATATATATATATATATATATATATAATATATATATATATATACAACAATTACACTAGTCTCCTTCAAAGTAGTTCCCTTGGGCTGCCACACACTTTTCCCAACTGTTCTACCACAGTCGGAGGCAGCACTGGAGCTCCTCTTTTGAGATGGTGTGCAGTTGGTCCGCTGCGTTCTGCATGACGTCTTCCATGAACCGAAATCTGGTCCCTTACAGAGGCATTTTCAGCTTGGGGAAAAGCCAGGAGTCACACGGAGCCATGTCGGGAGAGTAGGGAGCCTGATGAAGCACAGGGGTGTTGTGTTTGGCCAGGAAACTTTGTATCAAATGTGAAGACTGGGTAGGTGTGTTATCGCGATGGAGCTGCCAATTCTTCAGAGAGAGAGAGAGAGAGAGAGAGAGAGAGAGAGAGAGAGAGAGAGAGAGAGAGAGAGAGAGAGAGAGAGAGCCCATATGAAAAGTTCTGAGAAAAGCTGCGCAATTTAAGTTTGTGGGTGCGACTTCTGGCTTTTCCCCAAACTGAAAATGCCCCTGAAAGGAAACAAATTTCAGTCCAGAGAAGGCATCCTGCAGAATGCGGTTACTGTATGCCATCTCAAAGGCGGCGTTCCAGAGCTGTTTCCAACAGTGGTAGAACTATTTGGAGAAGTGTGTGGCAGCCCAAGGGGACTACTTTGAAGGAGATTAGTGTAAGACTGCTGTATCTGAATGCGAGTATTCTTTATGAATAAAGGTCAGATGCTTTTTGAACACACCTCGTATGTAGATATATGTATATATGTATGTATATATATGTATATATATATATATATATATATATATATATATATGTGTGTGTGTGTGTGTGTGTATAATGTATATTAAAAAATATATATACATACATGCATATATATACATATAGTGTATATTATTTATATATATATATATATATATATATATATTATATATATATATATATATATATATATATATATGTATATATATATAAAGTGTATATAATATGTATATATATGTATATATATATAATTATAATATACATATATGTGTATATACATAAAATATATATTATAATATATATTATATATATACATAATTATATATAAAATCTAAAAATGAATTTTTGTCACTTATGCACCAGCGATTTTTTTATATACACAAATATAAGCCTCAAATATTATTTAAAGCACCGCTTGTCCCATTCAAATAAGACACTCTAAGAACGCTGCTGATAATACAATCTCCCTCTTCAGTGGCACTCACGCAGAACACAAGTTCTCAAGGCCCCAGGCATGACACTTGCAAGCGCCGAGTGCTGCACAGTCAGAGGAACTAAAATGATCATCAAAAACAGCTGGGGCGTCCATGCAAGAGAGATCCAAAAGTTAAAAATACTGTACTACTGACAAAGCTAATTTAATGACTTACACTATTTTCTGCTTACTACTAGCCAGAATCATACATATGCACAAACATATAGGTACACACACGCATGTGTGTGTGTGTATATATATACATATATATATATATATATATATATATATATATATATATATATATATATACATATATATATATATATATATATATATATATATATATGCATATATATAAGCATTTTCAAATGTTCTTTAATATCCGATTCGCTCTGCCTCGGAAATAATATATTTTCATATGTGATACCCAGAGGGGAATTTCGTCGTCTCGTGGGCTCGAACCACGGAAGGTGAGTATGGCTACAAAGTAGCTACATATTGCCTTTAACTCTAATGGCTAAATCATTATGTTCATTCTTAAATTTGTGCTTGACCTTTGACCTGTAAATATGATATTAAACCAATTCTGAACATCTTCATGGGAGGGTTATATTTGCCAAGGTCTCTACCTTGTAAAGCTGAAAACTTATTAACAAAGATGTATCCAATTCTTATTTTATATTGGACCGCTACACAAGACCTAAGGCCTTAACTTCAAGATGCACTTTCCTTTTTATTTTTAGATAATAATTAACAGATACATCTCTTTCTCGTATATTCCAAAAGCTGTAAAAAAGGTTATTTTCCTTCTTGACTTTGCCCTTCAACTTGACCTATGCAGTGCTATATACAACCGTGATATTATTGGTTTTATACAGACTTTGAAACTTGAGGTCCAATTTCATATTGATATTTAATCGTGAAGATTACTTAATATTTTTACCCTGACCTCGATTAATCGATTATGCATGTCAGAGATGAAGTCTATTTCATATTCAATATTACTGCAGTTTTAGAAGGAGAAAAGGTACATACATACATCACGCTCACAGATATACATGTATACATACGTAAACAAAGAGACACACTCACATACCCATTAAACCTACACACCCACACATTAGAAATTACACACACACACACACACTATAGATATATATATATATATATATATATATATATATATATATATATATATATATATGTGTGTGTGTGTGTGTGTGTGTGTGTGTGTATATATTATGTATATTGGTCCAATGACGATTGGTCCAATGACGATTCGTCCAAAGACGATTGGTCCAAAATCAATTGGTCCAACGGGATTATTGGTCCAATACCAATTGATCCAAAGGAATTATTGGTCCAATGTTTATTTAATGAAAAATGAGTCCACAAGTGAAATTTCCTTCTTGGTTTCTGTTACCATAGCACGATAATGAAACAATAGCATAATAATGAAACAACCTTCCTATATTGCCAAGTAGATTTGTTAACATCAAAGGAGATACTTTGTCATGTAAAACAAACAGTATTTAGACGTCCTATAGGTATATGTACATGCTTTTGTTATTTTCTAAAAACATTTAGTAAACGCTTGAAGCCCTTACCATGGAGCCAACTGTATGTGACACGGTACTGAAAGAGGAAAGAAAACTTTCAGTTAATGGATATTTGTATACGCTACATTCGAAAAGGACTAAGAAGACAGCTGGAGAAGATACATACTGGAGATGTGAAAAAAGAGGGATGTAAAGGCACAGCAAACACGCACTTTGAAGATAACTGCCATTATTTGAAAAATGAAAGAACACACTCAGGAGCTGCTGAGTCAAGTCGTGTTCATGTAGTGAAATGCCAAAATGCAATTAAGGAAAAGCTAGTATCACCAGCGATAAACCATGCCAATTATTCAAGATGTAGTTAGTCAACTACATCCATCTGTTGTGCCATATAATGTATAGGGTCAAAAAGAGACTATCAGCAAAGTGATTAGAAGAGTACGCAAGGAAGGACCAAGAACCAAGTGATTTACAAGATATGTTTATTCCAGACGAAATATAGAAAAAACACTTCCGGTGAGAATTTCTAGTTAGTGAATCCAACATTGAGATGATAAAATATTGTTATTCACAACCCATTCAAATGTCAAAAAACTCAAAGACACTATTTTTGATAATGGATGGAACGTTTAAGACCGTTCCAACACTCTTAAACAACTGTACACGATTCATGCCCAGTTGGACCAAGAAAGAAGCTCGCATCCTACCTCTAGTTTATAAAGCAATGACACGAAAAACACTGAATGTTATGTGCAGGTTTTCCAGGATCTCGACTATGCTGCTGAAAGTGATATCAACCTTTCTCCTGAAATGATTATCACCGATTTTGAAATTGGAGTAATCAGTGCAATTAGATCTGGAAATTCCTGGCACTCAAATACAAAGGCTGTTTTTTCATCTCGGTCAGAGTATTTACAGAAAAGTTATATCTTCAGGTTTAAAAATTGAATACAGAACTAATGAAAATTTATCCTTGAAAATCAGGCAAATGGCAGCACTTGCGTTTTTACCTGCAAACGAAATTAAGGATGCCTGGTTGCAACTAAAACAAACTATTCCTGATGAGGCGATGGATGTTGTAAATTATTTCGATGAAAAATTACGTTCGCGGGAAAAGTTAGCGAATGTTACGAGGTCAAGAAGTGAGAAATCCTCCACTTTTCCCCTGCATTATGGTCAGTGTAAGATCGAGTAGAAGCAAGTGTACCACGAACACAAAATAAAGTAGAAGCGTGGCATAGACGTTTGGAAGTGTTATTAGGCTCAGCCCCATGTCGGGCCTTCAAACTAATTAGTGAGTTGAGAAAAGAACAAAAGAATGTGGAGGACGAAATGGAATGCATTGTTCGTGGAGAAATAAAACGTAAATTAAAAAAAAAAAGGTGCTGAACGTGAACAAAGAATTTTAACTGTATTTTCCTGAGAGAGAGAATTATGAAATTTTAGATTTTTTACGAGCGCTAGTTCATAACCTAAGGTTTTAAATTTGACATGTAATAAATCAAATGTTAATCCTCTTTATTTTTAGCGTTTAATTAATGTATTACAGTTTATACCACTAAAGTAAAACAATTAGATTTTTTATCTGGAATAAAAAGTAATGAAATGGCAGTTTTTTTTCATGTACTGTATTACAGTTTATATCACTAAAGTAAAGCAATTAGATTTTTTTTCTGAATAAAAAGTAATGAAATGGTAGTTTTATTTGTTTTCAACCTTAACATAAATAGTTGAAATGACCTTGACTAATAAGGTAGGCAATTTATAGTGGGTACATCCATCCAAGTATGATGATCTGTGCTTTTCATATCGCAAATTCGCGAATATCCAGGTCACTTCTGCAAGTGTTACAAAGGTCGAAATTTAATGGACAAATTGTCCCATTGGATCAATTGGATTTAGACCAATAATGCTGTTGGACCAATAATCCCATTGATCAATTGGATTTGGACCAATAATCCTGTTGGACCAATTGATTTTGGACCAATCATCATTGGACCAATTGTCTTTGGATGAATCGTCCGGGACCGATGTATATATACATATATATATGTATATATGAGTGTATGTGTCATGTATGTATGTATGCATCTCTATATGTGCACGTGTGTATGCATATACATGTGTGTGTGTGTGTGTGTGGGGCTGAGTTTGTATCAAATTGCCTATCATCCAGGTATCTGAGATTCACACTGCATTATAACACTGCGAACTTTCCAGCCATTACTCATATTGCTTTTGCTAATGTTATCAAATTAAAATGAAATGCAGTATCTCCTGCGCTCACGTTAACAATCCATTTGTTGTTATTTAACTCTCACTTTACGATAACTATCTCTCTCTCTCTCTCTCTCTCTCTCTCTCTCTCTCTCTCTCTCTCTCTCTCTCTCTCTCTCTCTCTCTCTCTCTCTTTCGTTTGTCAATGATCTTATCAATGCCAACAAAACAAGTGTAAACTTACTCGTGGGCGTATGAAGCCATTATATATCAGTGAGTATCATATTTCTTTCCGCTGAATCATTTTGATCACATTTCCAATAAAAATTAACCTTTTGTTTATACCCGAAGGCAAAGTATCATACAAATCATATGGTATTTATGTCTTTTTTTTTGTTTTTGTTTCCTAGCCTTAAACAATGTGTATGTATCCTTAGGAAAAAGGAAAAGTTAATATGATTTCAATAAGCCACAGGTATTGTAACAACGCTCCTTGACATTTAACGCTTTTACATTAGCTTATTTATTATTTTTTTTTTTTTCTAAACGAGTTTCATAGTTCACTAATGATGATAGCCATTTTCATAATGATAATAATATAAAGAGATGTAGAAATTTTTATACATAACATTTCTCTAAGCAAATGATTAGGATTTTCCATTTAGCCTGTCAATCTGAATTTAGACACAGTTCATCACTACACTCACGATTTTTAAGGTAAAGAATCTCTGTGTTATTTCGAAACATATCTCGACGTTTAAACACTACTAAGATTTCATACATTAAAATTAAGTGGGTGAATAGAACCCAAGGGAATGAAGCAACAAATGGCTAAGAAATTCACAATATCGTGATAAACTTATGTAACCAAAATCCACAATTATGTAAATGAATTGTAATAATATGCAAAAGATACAACAAAGATTTTCTTTCTCCTTAGTGTTTACGCTTTTTTTTTTTTTTTTTCACAAACACTGAGGAGGAACATCGTTCAGGTATTCGAAAGTCTTTGTTTTATCTTCTACACATTAATACAATTCATTCACTTAATTGTGTATTTTATTACATAGAAACAATGGATGTTAAAACTGATGGTGGAAGAATGGAAGCGGCTGATTCTTCAGGGCATCTGAGATTGGAGATAACGTATAATAATCCGATGTGATAAGAACTGAGTCACAGAATATGCGAAGCTAAAGAGATAAAGTACGTGCAGAAAGATTCGGAAGAGACTTAGAATGTCTATGGATGACACTTATCAGGTGGACACTGAATGAGATCAAGAGGAAGAAAGCTGAAGATGTTGAATTTAACAACTGTAACCGCAATATCTGTGACCCAAGAATTAACTGAATCGTTGAGAAACCTGAAGATATCAGTAAATGTTTAAGAGACTGGCTTAGGTAGAAAGATTCATCACAGTGTTTTGAGATGTCTTGGCCGATGAAAGGATTAAGAACAAATGGGGGAAGATTGATTAATCTCGATGTGTTAGGTGGAATGAAGAGAAGACGACTTAGAAAGTGGTGGAGGGCATGAGAGTACTGGAAAGGAACATTTTTCATGTTCAGGAAAGTAAGAGTAGGTGCGATTTAGTTGTGAATGGCTCAGTATGTGCACAGGGAATTGTCATGCTGATGAGGCTCCTTTGTAGGCATATGAAGTGGGTAATGCTAAGGAAGTTTTCTGCGCTGGTTGGTCATCTTCATCATTAAGAGCTTGGAACCCGATTGAAGAACCAAATACAGAAACACTAACTTCCGTGAAGGTATTTAAGCACACACATGGTTGGTTACGGAGTGGTTAAATTAATCCGCACTTCCATGAAGCTAAGGTTTTTACTTTTCTGTAAAAGAAAACTACTGAGGTGGCTTTGACTGTCAGCCCCCACTTTTTCTGCCAGCATTTTTTTTTGTCAGCCCTTAGATCTTAAAAACTACTGAGGCCTGAGGGCAGCAAATTGGTATGTTGATCATCCATCCTCCAATCATCAAACATACCAAATTGCAGCCCTCTAAGTTCAGTAGTTTTTATTTTATTTAAGGTTGTGTTAGCTATGATCGTATGTCCGGCAATGCTGGATAGGATGGTAGGCCACCACCTGGCCGTGGCTGAAAGTTTCATGGGCCGGCTCATACAGTATTATATGTGGTAGAAACCTGATTGTGCCGAAGAAATTTGGGTGCATTTTTGTTTTACTTATTTCATTTGTTTCTTCATTTGGGTTCAAGGTTCTAGTGGTAAGCCTATCTAAAAACGTAAGGGAGAACAGGAGAATTTAAGGTCATTGTGTCTAGTACAAATACAATATATTGCTGTGAGGAGGTGATTCACCATATATACATATTATATATATATATATATATATATATATATATATATATATATATATATATATATATATATATATATATATATATATATATATATATATATATATATATATATATATATATACTGTATATATATATGTGTGTGTGTATGTCAATCCACGTTTTGTGAAATGAGTTAGACAGGTGCAACGTTCTTTAAGCGGTAATGTGTTCCAACGGGTCAGATGAATCATGAACACAAAAACGTTTTCCGTTGCTTTAAATATTTAAAAATTTACTTTATACTGGAATATATCGCTAATAAATATATTCTACATAACGCTGATAAATATATTCTATATATCGCTTATAAATATGTTCTAACTTTACAATGTCATCCTTAGAAAGAGAAAAAAACCAACAGGGTAAAGAAGTTCACTATATTTCATAAGATAATTCTTATAATCAGAGGGAAGGCACCACCGAAAATGAGGGTTACGTAATCCAGAGAGGTCATAACAGGATCTCATTTACAGTATTTTCTTATGTTTTATGAACAGAGAGTAATAACTTGCGAAATAACGAAAAGCAAATGGAAGATATACAAAAAGCTATTTCAAGAACTATTCTACAAAACATCATTAAAAGATCTAAAGGAAAGTACATTTATTATCTAAGAATTACAGTAATTTATGGAACCCAATTTCTCTTTCACTGAAAACATATAACAGGATCTAAATAATATAGAAAAAATCTGCGAATAATGCATTCAGCTTACTGAATTCCCTGCGTAAGTTTCCTAAATGATTTGTAAAGTAACAGTGATGATTTTATTATTCTATTTCAAATTGACAAGCAAAAAACATGCAATTAATTTCATTTCATTGCAACATTCTATGTAAGGAATACAAATGATTAAATATCACGTCACATTATTGAATAACGCTTCTAAAAGTTACATAAAAGTTATGTAATAATTTTCAGTCGGTTCAGCAAAAGCTGAGGCAGCAAATAAAATAATAATCAATAATCACAGATTCCAATATTCCGGAATTTAATGGGATTCTTCAAGTATCTCATTTGGCTGCTGCGGTTGGAGAGGATGAAGAAATGCAGAGGAGTGGAAAACGCAATATTCTCAGAAGATGTTGCTCTCTGTCTCCCTCGTTACGGTATATTTTCTTTGCATCAGTTCCAGTATTCAGGTTTCTGATATATACATAGGTACAGACAGGCAGATATTAAAACACACTCACACACACACATATATATAATACATATATACATAGTATGTGTGTGTGTGCTTTCTTTATTCAAGCTGTTACCCCATACAAAAGGACTAATATATATATATATATATATATATATATATATATATATATATATATATATATATATATATATATATATATATATATATAATTTATATATATATATATATATATATATATATATATATATATATATATATATATATATATATATGCGTGTATGTGTGTCTGTGTCTGTGTGAGTGCGTGCATGTGTGTGTGTGTGTATGCATGTGTACATTCTCTATTTGCTGTTTACTCAAACAACAGAATACTATCAGGGCAGTAGTCTTTTCCTGCCGCAAAAAAGGGCCAATGGATCAGGGTAAAGATAGTGTACCTCAGGAAAGAAAAAACCTAAACACGGCTTGTGGACTGTGGTAAGAGCTGTTTTTACTCTTCTGGAATGACGGAAAGGTAAACGATGACATTCTCGCTACTGTGTGTGGTGTGAAAATCATCGAAGCCCTTTGGCACGGTCTTCTCAGGCACCCTTTTCTCTACTGATACTTGAGAACTTAAAGTGTGTTCCTCCTGCACCCTCACATGTCATCAAAGATTGATTGAGAGATTCACGATGATGATGATGATGATTATTATTATTGATTGATTTGTAACATATTAATTTTTCTGGATATTAAATTTTTAAAGGAGAGAGCTGAGCGTTGTGGATTTTAGTCATACAAAGAATGAAAGACAGCATTTGCAGGAACAGGAACATAAACTGACTGGGCGTGTGGGAGCCGAAAAACATAGAGCTCGGGAAGAATTAGCATTTGAAATATCAGGAAGAATCTTGGGCCACTGAAAAAGTTAATTTGTTAGCTCAAGGATTTTATGAGACAAGCGGAGTGTGGCAGAAGAAATTATTTTAACAGCGAGTGTATATGGTCCAGGAAATGAATGAAGGAAGTTTCTTTGTAAGAGTATGACTCTGTTCGCAAGCCTTTAAAATAATGGAAGGGTGGTTCCGCTAAATGATTTGAATGCAAAAGTAGCTCATTGAAAAAACTATGTACTTCTGGAAATGGATGAGAACTGAGAAAATTATAAGAAAATGTTGTTGGAGAAGTGCTGGGTTATTGGAATTGCAGAGTTATTGGAACTGCATGGTCTCCCAATAACTATTCATAAGGAAAAAAGATAAGATATATTAAGGAGAAGACTTTGCTAAATTGTGTGGTAATAAAGATTTGATTAAAAAACAAGTTCATAGTTGTAATGTTTGCGTGAAGCGAAATTCAAGTTACATATAAATTTAAGTGGGAGAAGAAGGTATAATAAAGAGATGTTAAGTGTAATTAAGAGATGAGAAAGCGAGACGATAACAAAACATAAATGAAATGTCGGTTAGGGATAAGGGCACAGACGTGGATGTAGTTTTAGTATGCAAAATTCTTCGATAACGGCATAAGATCAGCGGGGAGTGCTTTCATCTATAGCTGAGTAGGAAAGGGGAATGAATGCAGTTAGTAGTTAAATGAAGAAATGGAAGGCACACTGGAAGAGAAAAAGAGATATCTTGAAGTCCAGTATGATACGAGAAAAGATCACATGCAGGAGGATAGACTGGATAGTCAAGAATAAAGTGAATAAGAAATTATGCAAGCAATAATTATTCAGGGGCAGAAGGTGAGCAAGAAGTTTAGAGAGATAAGTCAGTCTGCAAGGAAGAAAATGCATAGTCAAAGGATAATGAATACAAGAATATCAAGTATAAGCACACAAATGGAGAATGCAGTTAGACAAGGAGGAAAGTGTGTTGGCGTCGGTTTTTAGTGTTCTGTAAAAGAAAACTGTCTGTCTGTCCGCACTTTTTCTGTCCGCCCTCAGATATTAAAACTACTGAGCCTACACTGTAAAAAGTCAAAGGTACAGAAAGGGTATAACGATGGAGCTGAGGTATATATACAAGGTAAAAACACCTCAGGCCAAAAAATACCCTCTGCATCAGGAGGCAGGGTATTTTTGTGAGTAATATACCTCTATTACACTTTTTGTCTCAAAAATGGGCTTGTAAGTTTATGTGATCATGTCATGAAATGAACTTTTACTCTGTATTAAATCACCACATTGTTACACTGATAGTGTAATGCACCAAAAAAAGTTACTAAAAACATATTGGTTTTGAGTTATGGATAGTTTTGAAGCAAAAATTCCTACTACAAAATGCACTTGGTAATTGATATTGTTGCCACGAGTCCCTTGATTACACAACCGCAGTTATAATATATACATCCATATACATACATATATATATATATATATATATATATATATGTGTGTGTGTGTGTGTGTGTGTGTGTGTGTGTGTTACACAGACATACGTGCATGGCAGTGTAATATGTCTGTTGTCCCGTAATTGCGCATGTTGCTGCGCGCCGCGACTCGGGAGCCCGGGAAATTTCAATGGTGTGCTATGCAGTGTAGATAAGGTGTTGTGCGATAACGCTGTTTTAATTGTATAAGCAGTAATTAATCGTTATCAGGAATATAATATCTCACTATGTATAAAACACATTGCCATGTCATCGTGAGAAATTACTACAACGATTTTTTTCAATATTTTGTGTATTCACTTGTTTATTATCCCTCTTCTATAGAGTTACAGCTTTATGTCCGTGAAATCTTTCCCCACCTGCCTAGTAAGGCGCTGTCACACTAGTATTATTTCCGTTGACTTTGAATCTGACGTCAACTTTATCGTTTTGACGACGACTTTTAGTGTCGTCGTCACGAATTTTGTTAGCGATAACAATCGAATTCATCCCACCTCTCCCTCTACTCTACTTCTACTCTACCGTCGACTTTATCGTTTGTTTACATCTGGGAGGGAGGGCGCGCATTTCAAGGTCATCAGAGCAGTTTTTGGTAGAAGATTTGAGGGGGAGGCGGTGCTTATGGGACGGGAAGCATGATAGTTCTATGAAAAAAGGTCTCAAGATGAAGAATTATGAAGAAATCACCATGCGACTCGTGGAAAAGTTTCCGGAACTTGCTGACCTTCATACAGGTAAGTCTGCTACTACTCTATATCTGGAATATCAGATTGTCTTATAGCCTAGGTCTACTCTCGTTATGCTATCTTGTGTGCATTATCAAATTACATAAACACAAATCTGTGATATTTTAGTGCTTCTCTAGCTTCATTTAGGCTAGTAGCTATACTAGGCAACAGAACCTGACTGGGTAGGCTACAGAACCTGACTCTGGGTAGGCTACAGAACCTGACTTAGGCTACAGAACCTGACTCTGGGTAGGCTACAGAACCTGACTCTGGTTAGGCTACAGAACCTGACTCAGATTGTGTAAATAAAGTTAGGACTATTCTATCTAGGCATAGCCCAGCTTATGAAATATTTTTCAGTGGCAATGCTATGCCTAGACCTGTATAGGCTGGTCTAGAAGTAAGCTATTCCTAGCCTAGTTTGAACTACTGCCGACTGTATACTAATTAGCCTAGAGAGCTTGGGTTATCCTAACCTAATTTTTCACACTTCACCTAAGATTTTAAACGTGTAGGCAAGTCTGCAACCCATGCCCTGATAGAGGACATCATGCTAACCTAGCATGAAACATTTAATATACCTAAATAATTTCTGTAAAGATATTTAGTTCATTAGTTAATAATTTTTATATCAAGCTAAATATATGTTTTTCCCCTTTCAGATCAAGTGTGGGCAAAATTTAGTAATTTGAAGGATATCATCCATGAATATAAAAATTCAGGCTGCTCCATGGTTCATGGGTAAACCAAGCCCAAGTGGGAATTGTTTGATTTGGATGTCTTTTTACATGATACAGTGGTTTCTAACTCAATATTCCAGTGACATTAATGAGCAAGTAAGAGCATATACATATGTGTATTACATTATTTATATAGCAGTTTAATATAGTATACTTATTTGGATTTAAGAATCAATTTTATAATAATAAACCTGGGGTGTAGTTCAGGCAAAAAGTGTAAGGTTAGGTCAGTAAGGTCAATAGAAAATCTAATATTTTTAGTTATAAAGGGAATTATGCTTGCCCTTCCATAATCTTAAATTATCAGAATTACTAATGCATCATTACCTAAACTGATCCATTATACAGCAGTTTATGTTATCAACATATTCAATAGAGTAATATATATTTTTTTATTTACAGTAAATCCCATAGATAATCCTCTAGTTATTGAGGTTACTCAAAACACTTTTGATGAATTTCAAATTGGAGAGTCAAGTACGGGTTCTTTAACTCAGCCTGTGTCCCCAGCTTTGACCTTCAATGGAAGTCCTGATCGGTCTGTTGCACCAGCAATCCTGCAACTTCATCTCCATGGAACCAAAAAGGTAACAGTAGTAAGAAGAGGAAGCTACAAAATTCATTTGAGGAAGAATGCTTGCAAACCCTCAAAGAATTGGGCAACACCAGTACGCCTAACGACCTTAGGTTTCAGTGTGGGAAAAACAGTTGAGGTTTGATAAGGTCCCTACTAGTAAATGGACAAAAGGTTGCAGCAGCTAGGGATTTCTGTCGTCCTGGAAACTGAGCGGGAATATGGCTTACCTGGATGATAAAGTAGGTTAACAGTAGTTATCAATTTGGTGCTAAATTCTGTCAGTATATTTAATCTCTGGTGGTAATTTGAATTTCAAATACATGATCTGTAAGACCTCAGGCTTTCTAGTCTAATCAAGTTCTGTAGCTGTAAACATTTTGTATACACAATAAAGTTCAGTCTAATCAAGATTGATGTCATGCAGCTTTAAACATTTTCTATGTAATAAAGTTGATTAAAGCAATTTAGGGTTTGTTTCTCCAGGTATCGTAGGGTACATATTTAAATTCCACATCGCTTTTCATAACTTTCTTATAAGTACTGAGAGTAACATACAGTAAATTGAACAAATAATGAATTTTATTTTAAGATAACTGTATATACAAATGCAAATATTCGAAGCTGGCATATGGGAGAAAATGTCCACTAGTGCATATAGGCTCGTTCATCTTGGGAGTGGTACTGCCTTCATTATTAAAGTAATAATCCATTAATGTGTTCCTTACATTTTGGGTATCACTGGTACTATGTCCGCCATGTCCAGGACTACTATCCAAACCACTGTTTGATAAACCTCTCTTATTTCAGGGGGTGCATACAAATTTTAGATTGTGCACGGATAGAATTATGTAAAACCACTATAGCAAACAAAAATGTCCTTTTTATTGTTTGGACAAGTTTGGATAGGTTTGATAACACCTAAATACTACTGAATGGTACCAAAGGCATTTTCTGATGTGTGCCTTGCTCTTGAAACCTATAATTGAATATAGTTTTTACTTTGTTTAATTCCCTTCCTGGGAAAGGTTTCATCAACAGGGGCTTAATTGGAATGCCTCATCACCAACAATGACATATGGGCTTTGCTATCAGTGAAAGGTAAGCAACATGATGATGGATATTTAAAAACTTTACTATCTATTGCTTCCTTTTAGGCTACACTCATCCCAAAACCCCCACTGTCGTTGGCTCTTCCATTAGCACCTATATTTACATACAGGAACTTATAAGATGCATCAACTAATGCCATCATGATCATACTAAATGACCTTTATAATCATGAAACCAGCACCAGAATGAGGCTTTGCATTTAGCACCCTTTTCCCATCTAGTGCCCCTATGTGGCAATTTGGAAAATTTATTGCTGGAAATAATGCAGAGCAATTTCATTCCATTCCTCAGGAGTTGATGGAAGTTTTAAATATTCTGTTTTCATTATGTTGTATATGGCTCTGCATGTCTCTGGTATGAGGGATGAAACCAGATTTATGGCTAATCCGAAAATTGATACCCAAGGGAAACTTGTGATTCTCCTGAAATGAGAGAAAATTCTTAGCAATAGTATAAATATATATATTCCTAATGTACATACTGTAAACCTTGCATTTTGCCTGGACATATTGTACCAGCTTATCTGGAATTATCAGTTAATTAATAACCATACTGTCATCAACTATAAAGTTAAAATATAATAGTGCAACCACAAAATTTACTTTTTTTATTATAACTGTGTAAACACGCACTATTTTTTAATTATGTTACAAATTAATAGACAGTATAGGCAGGTTAGGTTAGGTGGTTGTTTTGAGATTATGCGCTACTTTTTACTATTCCAGCCTAGGCTACTTTGATGCCTCGCCGTTAGCTGCAGTTAGTCTGGGCAGTTTTATGTACACCTTTATCGAATACCCATCTAATCTTGGCCTTGGCTAATTTATGCCAAGACCAAATTTGTCCTTTCCTCCCCTGAAAATCCAAAAAAATGTACACCAGCTCAGACTAAGCTTTACTTTTTCCCACAAGAATCTATCAAA
The DNA here is from genome assembly GCF_040412425.1 of Macrobrachium rosenbergii. Lineage (NCBI taxonomy): Eukaryota > Metazoa > Arthropoda > Malacostraca > Decapoda > Palaemonidae > Macrobrachium > Macrobrachium rosenbergii. The sequence continues at coordinate 20,164,269 of NC_089799.1, forward strand.
CATGAATAGCAACCTAAAAACGAACAGTGTACAGATACAAATGATCAGCATCTTTCATGCATAACCTAATTAATACACCAAGCCTAGATATATTAGCTCAGTCTAGTAAACAATTCCAAGTAACATAGCCTACCTGTTGCTGTAACAACGAAGAGTGAGGGGGTCAATCACAGCAGCAGACACAGCTTTCTCATTTTAGTATCAGCTTAAATGAGGTGTCACCAGGTTTAATAGATGAGCGAACTGTTCTTTCACAATCAATCCAGTTCTTCATGGCGACGGCGCGACCCTGACGAAGACGTGGGTGGCGGATGACAGTTCTGGGCGGTGTGAAGGTACGACCGGTGTACGCAGGCGCTTTTGCAAGTGCGGGTGAACTTGCCGCCACGTCGCGGGAGTCTCTGCAGATGGGATGTGGCTTATCTTTCTGTCAGCAAGTTCGCCCGGGACCAAGAGGGGCTCACCGTAGGTTTTTTCGCCAGGATGGGGTGCTGTCGGCTCTGGGGGTGGTTCTCAAACCGAGGAGGACCCACGGCAGCTGATGTTTCCCAGTCCTCGGCGGTGCAGCGGGCCATGAGGGGACGCCTTCAGGGGATCTGTAACTGCCGACCAGGCCGTTGGCAGCCGGGTTGCGGCGCCGTGGTGGTGTGGTGCGGGTCCCCAGCAGCTGAGCCAGGGCGGGCGGGGCCCCTGTCGGTTGATGCGGTCCGGACGCTGAAGTGGCTAACCCAACTGAAAGCAGGGCCTCGGCACACGCGCTGGCAGTGGCTTCAGCAGGTGTGGCTTCGGGCCACCTTTGTCAAGCGGCCCACCACCGTCTGAGGTATCTGACCCGCCTGACGGGGGAAGGGGGCCCGATGACGCCGACATGAATGTGGGCCGGGCGCGCTCTGACTCGGGAACTCGGCGATACCCCGCACCAGCGGTGTGACGACCCACCTGGTTGGTTGTGGCACTGCAGGCACTGTTTCGCCCAGGACGTGGCGTCCTTCTGCACCCCGTGCCAAACACTTTTTTGAGAGCAGCTTGGCCATGGTTCTGCCAGAGGGATGTGAGAGGCCGTGAATTATGTCGAATACCTGGCGGCGGCGTGAGGCTGGAACCAAGGGGCGGGGCTGACCCGTACTGATGTCGCAGAGGACACTTGGGCCTCCGGGGCGAGGTCACGTCCCGCCACTTAAGGGAAGTGATGGCGGTGCGGTAGGCCGGGGTTTCTGGGTCAGCGGCCTGTTCTCTGGCGAGGTCTTGGTAGTTTACTCCGAGCTGCACTGTGTTCAACTCGACTCTGGAGAGGGCGTCTGCTACAGGATTTTTCCTGCTGGGGAGGTACATGATGGAGCAGGTGAATTCGGCTATGGCTGAGAGGTGGCGGTGCTGCCTGGAAGACCATGCGTCCCTTTGCTTGGTGAAGGCGTGAACCAATGGCTGGTGTGAAGGGCGTCCTCCAGGAGGAACTTGAAGTGCCAGACTGCGCAGTACATCGCGCAGAGAGTTCCCTGTCGAAGGTGCTGTAGCGGGTCTCTGCAGGATTGAATTTCTTGCTGAAGAAGGCGACGGGCTGGGCGGCGCCGTTGATGACCTGCTGTAGGACAGCACCACATGCGATGTTACTGGCATCCGTTGCTAGCTGGAGAGGTGCCTTGGGATCCAGTATATATATATATATATATATATATATATATATATATATATATATATATATATATATATATATATATATATATATATATATATATATATATATATATATATATATATATATATATATATATATATATATATATATATATATATATATATATATATATATATATATATATATATATATATATATATATATATATATATATATAAATATATATATATATATATATATATATATATATATATATATATATATATATATATATATATATATATATATATATATACTGTATATATATTTGTATATATATATATATATATATATATATATATTATATATATATATATATATATATATATATATATTACATAGACACATATACGCATATAGCAATATATATATACTTTGATTTTCAAGTAATAAAAATAATAAATTGATAAACCAAACTTTAAAATCATTGACCTTATGATTTTATGTATGCTATAACTACACAAAAATGGTGTAATGGATTAATATATTAATCATATAATTAATATACACGGGTATACATCGTATAGAATACCCTGCAAAGGTATTCTTTTACCCGCAATACACCCCTAAGTAAGGGTATCTCAAGTATGTTATAATCTTGATAAAGGGTATATTGTAAAGGGTATATTATAGTTCTTATATACCCCGGGATAGGTATGCTATTTAACCACTAGAATACCCTTTTTCTACCCCTTTATACCCTCTTAATTTTAGAGTGTAGAGAGCTGCAAATTGATATGTTGATCATCCACCCTCCAATCATCAAACATATCAAATAGCAGCCCTCTAGCCTCAGTAGTTTTCATTTTTATTTAAGATTAAAGTAAGCATGATCGCGCGTCTGGCAACGCTACAGGTGCCAACAACGCAGGCCAGCAACGGGCCGTGGGTGAAAGTTTCAAGGGCCGCGGTTGAGAGTTTCATGGGTCGTGGCTGAGAGTTTCATACTGCATTATACGCTGTACAGAAAACTCGATTGCGCAGAAGAATATCCAGGGCATTTTTTACCTGTTGTTTAATGAATCAGCTGTATGAGAAGGCTGAAGGTAAAAGGAAAGAACAGTAGAAAGTTTAACATGACTAGATGTGAGGAAGAATGTCAGGTTTCGGGGGAGATTAAAAGCCTTTAGGACTGAAACAATACAAGCTTTTAAAATATCACGCACATCGAGGGCGCCTATTTTCTGTAAACGCTGTTCCGAGACAAGGCATACTGGGATAGTGAGAAGCAGCTACAGGTGATAGTGAAAGAGCCTACAAAAGGAGTAAATTTTGAGTAAGATTATGCGACTAACTGTGAATTAGGCGATGGAGCAACTAACGAAATGAATATTCACTAATATTTTCCTATTAATCCTGAACAACAACGCAAATTCACGTCGCCAGGTGACGCCATCTATCTAAAACTACATTAAGTCGACGTCTCATTTTTTCTTTTACTTTTTCTCGTTAAACATCAAATTAATCTAAGTACAATCATTAATAGACGCGGATCATTGCAAGATAAGCCTTCATAACAACATCATATTAAATTTGATCTGGAAAACCTACCATAATTAAACGTGAAGTAGAAGTAATCTGAAATTGATTAAAGGTGGTTTTCATACTGTTTAATAAGCCGTGAATATATAATAAACAAATGGTTCACAGTTTACACTGCACGTTTATTGAACAGAATGTGTGTGCAAGTTTAAACATTTTAGTAGATTTCGTTATTACAAGAGTACACAGTCTCGTAATAAAGGTTAAGGTATATATCAAATAACACTAAAAAGAAGATAACAATTAGGAAATACTATTTTAAATATAAAACACACACGTGTACATATATATGTTATATATATATATATATATATATATATATATATGATGTATATTATATATATACATATAAAGAGAGTATATATATATATATATAAATATGATATATATATATATATATATATATTATATATATATATATATATATATATATATATGTATGTATATTATATATATACATATATATATATATAAATATATACTTATATATATATATATAATATATGTATACTTATATATATATAAATATGTATACTTTTATATATAAATATATATATATATATTATAAATATATATATATATATATATATATATATATATATATATATATATATATATATATATATATATGGTATATATATATAATATAAACATGAACGTACGCATTAGTGGATAAACGCTCAAATGTTATCCCTTCCTCCTCGCCATAGCTACCATTAAATGTATGGCACAGAATACCGTTCTCACCCAGTCAACAATTCAACAGATTCCCTGTGCCTAATAATTATTCATCGTACCTGAATGGAAGGACGACGAGGATTAAAGTAACGGCAGTAGAAAAATTTGGCTTCAATGGATGAATATTTCAGGGTATAACCGGCAGGTATCATTCCCAGATGAAACTGAACCATCCAAATGAAGCCTGACACTGGCATTCGGGAGATTAATTCCGGGAACGCCGCCACAAGAGTACGGCGGAATGTGGGTGTTAAATATGCAGTGTCCTCGCATGGTTTGAAAGCTATGTTTAAGGACGAATTCCTGTTTGACCTTTGACCGATTAGTTTGACCTTGGAGTGGATCACACCACAGTCACCAGCGTTATTTTGCGACTATATATATATAACAAATATGGAATGTTGATCTCTTACCGTTGAAAATTTATAGTCAAGGTTAAATTCCTGTTCGACGCTTAAACTCATGTATGACATTAACCTTTAGCTCTCTCTCTCTCTCTCTCTCTCTACTCATCAGCTTTGATAGTGATCAAGTAACATTAAGTTATAAAGCCTTTATTCGTATAGTTCAAAATTTATTGCAAAGACTAAATTTATCTAACAGTCGACCCCGACTTCAGAGTAACATCTACCTTGATCTCTTCTCTCTCTCTCTCTCTGCGCACCAGTTTCATTTATGAATTGTAAGTTATGGAATAAGTGAATTTGTAAATTGCTTAAGTATTCAAGATTCCACAACTGCATTGGGTAAACTGTTCCACATTTCGAATGTACCAAGCTACACACTCCTAGTAAAACTGAGTAGTAATCCAGCCTGGATATCAGAAAAAACGACATACGCCTTTGCAGCTGCAGCTTGCATAGTGTTCTGCAAAAACAGCCGTGATCAGATAAAGGGGTTAAAGTGTGATGTGATGTTTGGTCAGTTTTAGTACTTTTTATGCAGTAAACATAATGAGCTCGCTTTATGTCTATGCCAGAATTCAACACAGAGTTGGAAAATAAACTTCACTGATGACATAACCCTGCCAGAGAGTTTGAGATGAGAGTCGGTACTACCAAAGACCATACCTACTGGGAAAGGATATTGCACAAATAGGTGTACAAAGGTCCTTTATAGCTAGAATAGAAGTGAAAGCAGAACCTTGACTACTTGGAAAGATCACAATTCTAAAATTATATAGTATCGAAAGGAGAAGAGAAATACCAGCATGATAATACAGGTACGTGGAAATAGATAGAGGGAATTACTGAAAAATGATCAAGGAGCCTAAAAATATCAGAAAGAGCACAGAGGCAAAAGTTAATAGGCTCAAAACTATACCAGGAAAACTAAGGAAAGCACACAGGACATTATTCCACTACGCACCAACATCGATAATGCAGCGTCTATTCAATGCGTTACCAGCTCATCTGAGGAACATATTAGGAGCAAGCGTAGATGTGTTTAAGAATAAGCTCGACAAATATCTAAGCTGCATCCCAGACCATCCAAGATTGGAAGATGCAAAATATACTGGAAGATGCATTAGCAATTCTCTGGTAGACATCAGAGGTGCCTCACATTGAGGGACCTGGGGCAACCCGAACGAACTGTAAGGTCTGTAAGGTAAGGTAAGGTCTGGGAACAGTATTTCAGACAATGAAGAAGAACGAATTAAAACATTTAGATATAATAACTTCATAACCAAGCATTTTAAAACATTTCCGCAAGACGGCAGCTTTTAGAGAAACAGAGGAAGCAATATTGCAGTACATATAAAATAGGGTATAAAATTTAGGCCAGAGGCCAAGCGCTGGGACCCTTGAGGTCATTCAGACTGAAAGGGAAATTGACAGTAAAAAAGGTTTGAAAGGTGTAACAGGAGGAAAACCTCACAGTTGCATTATGAAACAACTGTTAGAGAGAGTGGAAAGTCAGATGAAAAAAAAACATGAACGGAGGTACAGTAAAAGGAATGGGAGAGGTTGCAGCAAGGGGCCGAAGGGACGCTGCAAAGACCTTTAAGTAATGCCTACTGCGCACCGCGTGAGGTGCACTGACGGCACTAACCCCCTACGAGGTAAGCCAAGGTGTAATACCTGTTTGAAGCTTAACTCCAAGAATGACATGAACTTTGAAATCTCAGTTTCATTATTGATAATGCAAAAGCTTTTTGAAGTATTAATCTTGCCGTGTCTGCAAAATCAGCAGTAAGGCATGGGAGTGTCTACCATTTTTCTCGGTTCTGTATTTTTGCAGACTGCAGTCTTCCATTTTAAGGCAGAATAGCTCCATGTACATTGGAGAAAAACCGTTTCGCACCCGTCGCTATAGAATTAGCGTGTCAGTCAGCTTGCACTACACGAACGTTAGAAATGTTCCCAAGAGGTATACATACGGAGTTAAAAAAAAAAGAATAAATATACCATAAAACGGATGAAAGTTAAATTTCATCCAAAGGAAAGAGCACATGCACTTACAGTGGCGACAGTTGTAACAAGAATTGTTAATTATGGTCGGATATAGACTGCCATAAAAACAAATTGGAACGGCATTCAAATACATGAAAAACATCTGCCTCAAATTGAAACTAGTTTGACAGCACTCCCCCAGTCATTTGAAACTAGTTTGACAGCACTCCCCATCAGGTTGAAATGACTCCCATTTTTGAACGCTCAAAATAGAAACAATACACGAGTGATTACATTTTTATTACAAAATTCCAACTATATGCGAACAACGACATTGAAATGAAACCCTGACTTGTTCTCAAGATACACTGTCTCGTTAACTACACTGTCTTTTGGTTTATGTATGTGCCATGTGTGAGTTGGACCGAACTTGGCCCACACAAACACGTTCACATTGAACAGGTTGGCTGCCGCTAATATCTCCGTTGTAGTCCCCCAGACTTTATCCTGACGCATTGAATCATCTCTGGTCTTTTCGGTGATGCTAGCATAATCACATATTAAACTCCTGATGACGGCGTGTTGGTCCTCTTCTCCGGTGATGGCATATGACAATGAGCGGAAGAGACAGTTTCCGTCTCCTTCAATGTCCTTAACTAGAAGCGGTTCGCTGGTGTTCTTGAAAATTTTATTTATTTTCCCGGATGGACCTGACTTCTTTCTAAATTTCAGGCGTCCAGAGTTGTTGCAGATGTCTCGCTGCTTTGCGACCGTCAAAGGACAGAACTTGTAATCAATCTCCTGTTGCTCATCCCCGACGATCTGGACACTTGGAGATGGCGGAGATAACGGTGGTGAGGAGACTTTTGAAGCAGCGCGTTCGAAGAAGGGCTTCAGGTTGCATCCGTTCACCTTCTTTTTGAGGGCAGTTTTCGTAGTTGCATTAACAAGACAGTATAGTCCCTTTTCGCAAACGTCACCGACAAACTGCTTATGTTTACAGAACATTCTTTGCTCTGAATGACTTTTTTTCTCCCATTTCCCAAAATATTTGCATAAACTCGTGTTACACCCTGTATTATCAATGATACTATTACATTATTATTCCATTATCGTTTCATTTACCACATTTCTCTCTCTCTCTCTCTCTCTCTCTCTCTCTCTCTCTCTCTCTCTTCATATAACGCCATAGCTTGTTATAACATGTATGTACGTATATTGCAATGTTTTGCAAGTTTGCATGGTTTAATTTAGTACGTAATTCATTCGACCAATGTTTATTTGAAGTCATGTTGCAATGTTTAAATGACGGGGATTTTGATCCATTTGCCGTGAATATTCACTTTTCCAAGGTGCAGAGGTTCATTTTTCGACGGCAGAGTAATTTAAAACTACTGAGGAGTCATTTCAAACTTACCATATGGGGATTTTATTAAGAGTCGTTTGAAACTAGTTTCAAATGACGGGGAGTAGACTGAACCTAGTTTGAGTTGACTGTTTGAAGTAGCAGCGCTGGACCGCTAAGCATTCCCAATACGCGCCGCAGGTTAGCAAGAGAAATGCAAAGAATCTCAGTTTTATTCAGGTATGACATGACTCAACATTCTCGCAGGGACTGGAAAATTATTTTCCATTCCATACGGTTAGTCCTCAACGAGCATGGATCTATTAATTATCAATAGATCCATGCTTGTTAAAGACTAACCATTTCCAACCAGTCGCCATAGGATTAGCGTTCCTGCCACACAGGTGTATGGCCAATCTTCATCGTACACGAATGCAAAGAAAGTCAAAGAAACAAGCTCATCAAGTTTTCCGAAAGGGGTGAAAGTTAATGTTTAGTGAAAGGCAAAAGCACATGAATTTGTGAGGATGATGACAGCTGTAAAAAGACAGCTAACTATAGTCATCCCCGTAGAGGGGAAGTGCCGTCAGTGCGCCTCATGCGGTGCACTGTAGGCATTACTTAAGGTTCTTTGCAGCGTTCCTTCGGCCCCTAGCTGCAACCCGTTTCACTCCTTTTACTGTACCTCCGTTCATATTCTCTTTCTTCCATCTTACTTTCCACCCTCTCTTATCAACTGTTTCATAATGCAACAGCGAGGTTTTCCTCCTGTTACGCCTTCCAAACCTTTCTGCTGTCAATTTCCGTTCCAGTGCTGAATGACCTGATGGGTCCCAGCACTTGGCCTTTGGCCTAAATTCTATATTCTATTCTATTCCACTCTAACTATAGTGAATAAAAATTATAATGAAAACAAATAATACGGCATTCAAATAAGTGAAAAATAATATTCAAGACACAAAACCTTTAACTACAAAAACCCTGAACAATAAAGTATGCTGAAGGTGTTTGCTTTCTGGCAACTGTTAAAATAAATACGACTTTCAACAACGATAAAGCAAGCATAATGCGGCAAATTACATCCAGCTGCTTTCGATATAATCTACTATTTTTTTTTTTATTTTAATCCAAATTCATTTATTAAAATAATTTTTGTTACTGAAAACCGTTGTTAAAAAGAGGTTCCAGTGGAAACTTTTTGAAGTAAAACACCATGCAACTACAAAATGCCTCTTAAAAAATAAAGTATACCGAAGCTGTTTGCTTTGGGCAACTGTTGAAATAAATACGACTTTAAATTACGCTAAAGCGAGCATAATGAGGCAAATTATATCCTGAATTCCCTCCCCAAGGAAACCTTCGTTGCTTTCGATATAATTTTCTGGATGGTAATAAAGGAGGTAAGAATGAAACAGTTGGATTAAAAGGCAGCAGTATTTTCCTTAAGTGAATGGGATATTGTTAGTGGTTTTCGCATAGACTTTTTCAATAACGCTGTATTTTGCAGGAGTGTATTTTTTTTTCTTTCTGGTCATCATCTTTTTGTCTCTCTTTTTAGAATATTTATTATTTTATGTCCTCCAAGTTTCTTAAAAAATTTTATCTTATCTGCTTTTTTTTCTTATTAGTATACTTTCGTTTACCACAATTTTTCTATAACAAGCCTCGTTGATTACTATCAGCTAACCTTACCTTTTTAATATTCCTTAATTTTGCTGTATTACTCTTTTATCAATACTTAAAACTTCGGTCTCGCTGAATTTCTTCACGGAGGCCTATACTTGGTTTTCTTAAAAATAAGCAAATAAACAATAGAAAACTTATGCCCGTAGAGAGGAGAGTGTGACAGTGCAACTCATGCGGTGCACTGGGTATATTACTTAGGTTCTTTGCAGCGTACCTTGGCTACTTTGCAACCTCTTTCGTTCCTTTAATGTACCTCCTTTCCTTACTCGTTCTTCCATCTTCTTTTCACCCTCTCTAACAATTGATTCATAGTGCAACTGCGACGTTTTCTCCTGTACACCTTTCAAACCTTTTACTGTCAAAATTTCCGTTTCAGTGCTGAATGACCTCATAGGTCCCAGCGCTTGGCCTTTTGGCCTAAATTCTGTATTCAATTCAATTCATTTGAAAAATTATGCGAGACAAATCCTCTTAGATCGTGATAGAGGAGGTGACTAAACAGAAAGGAAATTAATACACATTCGTCGCATAAATCGTCAAATTGCTCAAAATACATACTACACAGTAATGCAAATAGGACAAAACTGTTATTAATATATATATATATATATATATATATATATATATATATATATATATATATATATATATATATATATATATATATATATATATATATATATATATATATATATATATATATATATATGCATATATATATATATATATATATATATATATATATATATATATATATATGTATGTGTATATATATATATATATATGTATATATATATATGTATAGTCTCAGTAATTGGGCATACTTGAAATCTTAGCTTAATGATAAAATAATATTGCCAAGACCAGGAAGAACATTCTTTATTAGGTTTCGGTATAAAACCTCATCATCGCTGAAAAAACCGACAAGGATGAGAATCAATAAAATTACAATAAAATGAATTGTCATAATAAATCTTCCTTCAGAAATACTAACAAATATATAAAATGAACAAGTAAATACAAACTAAAAGGGTGAGACAATAAAATAACAAAAAATTAAAAACAAAAACATAAAAATATGAAAATAAAGCTACAAAATTGAAATGTAAACAAACTACCACTCACAAAATTAAATGTTGTAACGACCTAATTGAATTACCTACTATGAAATTACGATAGCTAGTTGAGATACCAGACGAGTTGTTGTTCAATTCCTTCATCTTTTTAATAGTCAGCGACTCTGAAATTAAAGGTCCAGTCTATTTGAACAAAAAGACAGTGCCCGAAAAATCCAGAGTCAGTGAGAAAGGATGGTCCTGTGTTAAACTGTGATCTCTAATGGCAGAAAAAGTGGTTTAGAAGAGGGAAACCTAGTTCTAATGAGAAAGACTTCTGTGTTCCAAATTCTGTGTCTGAGCCAGCGGGAACTAGATCCCACGTATCGCAGACCACACTGCGAACAAGTGAACAAGTAAACGACACAAATTAAGGTCCACAGGCCAGAGTAGGCTTCTCTCTCAAAAGTGATCTTATTGTAAAAGGATTACAGAAACAAACCGAAACAGTTTGAGGAAACAATGCTTAAGTATTTTCTTGTAACTTTTTTTTCCGGACCATATAGCTACTATGACCAAAGGTAAGGCAATTTAATGTACTTTACATCTTTACTAGCAGTACTGTACGCCGGTCTGGGACAAACTTTTCATTTAAATTTTTCAGAACTTTGTAAAATACAAAAATGGATATGAGTTTTCAGAAAAATAATTCTGGAGGAAAACCATATCTTGATGAAATAAATTAAAATCACAACAAACATTGCTGACTCTATTAATCAAAGTGCGTATGGAGTTCATCTTATACAACTTTGTAAAAACTAGGGTAATTCAATCCAAAGCCAGTAAAAGTACTTTTCCTATAAACAGTCTCAGATTTGCCATATTTCACATATACCTGTACATCTAAAAATGACAACTTATTATCCTGTTCGTCTCACAAGTAAAAGAAATGTTAGGGTGACGAAAATTAAAATATTCAAAAAACAAATCAACATGTGATAATTCCCTTAAACACAAAGGAAAGTATCATCTACATACCTACAGTAATAAGGTTTGAAAGCACTAGGGCATTCAGACATCAAATCCTTTCACAATAACCCATGAAGCAATCACATATACAGGTCAAGGAATTTCCATGCTTCCATCGTTTGCCATTATATAATTTACCATCAAAAAGTAAAAAATGCCATCAGCAGTTGCTAAATGTAATAATTTTTACAAGTCTATTTTATTAAGTCAAACACTGATAAATGGTTTTTCACATATATTATTAAGAATAATGTCAGTTGTTTCTTTCAATGGGATATTGGTGAAAAGAGAGTTATCGAAACTAGCCATTACAACATCTTGGTTAAAATTGAAAGAGCATAATTCTTTAACAAATTTGGAAGAAATTAGATATGTTAAATTCACCTAAAAGTTAGAGGTTTTAAAACTGGAACCAAAAACTTGGACAGGTTATAACTAAAAGTACCAATTGAGGAAATAATGGGTCTTAAAGGGTTTCCTATTTTATGTACCTTAGGCAGACCGTATAAATAACCAGGCTTGACCCTGAAGCAAATAAAGAGTATATGTAGCTTCCCAATCTTATCTCTCTCGACCTCTAAGCAACCTATTTGAGTTTGTCTTCTAATTTCAAAAATGTGACTCATAATATCTACATTAAAATCCTAGGTATTGTCAGATATTTCATTAATTTTATCTAAATAAAAGACCTATTTGGATACAACACCCCCTGCCTTTATCTGGCTTGGTCAGATAACCTTTGAACGATAATAGTATAGTTATTACCAAGCCAGATAAAGGTAGGTGTTGTATTAATGAATAGTCTGATTATTTAGATAAAATTAATGAAATTCTCATGACAATAATACAAAAATTTAGATTTTAAATGTAGATATTGCGTTGTCATTTTTGAAATTAGAAGACAAACAGAAATAGGTTGCTTAGAGGTCTGAGAGATAAGATTGGGGAAAACATATAGCTCTTATTTGCTGGCAGGTCTAAGCCTGGTTATTTATACGGTCTGCCTAAGGTACATCAAATAGGAAACCCTTTAAGACCTATTATTTCAATTGGTACTTTTAATTTAACCTTTCCAAGATTTTAATTCCAATTTTAAACCTCTAATCCCATTTAGGTGAATTACAACATATCTAATTTTTTTAAATTTGTTAAAGAATTATGTCCCAATTTAACCAAGATGTTGTAAAGGTTAAAGTCATGTAAATCTCTTTCACCAATATCCCATTGAAAGAAACAACCAGACATTATTCTTAATAATATATGAAAACCATTTATCAGTGTTTGACTGTAAAATAGACTTGCAAAATTATTACATTTAGCAACTGCTGATGGATTTTTACTTTGATGGGTAAATTATAATCAAATAGATGGAGTAGCGGGAAATTCCTGCTGACCTGTATATGTGATTGCTTCATGGGTTTCTTTAGAAAGGATTTGGATGTCTGAATGCCCTAGTGCTTTCAAACCTTTGTATTACACAGTAGGTATGTAGATGATACTTCCTTTGTGTTTAAGGAATTATCACATGTTGATTTGTTTTTTGAATATTTTAATTTCCAGTCACCCTAACATTTCTTTTTACTTGCGAGACGGAACAGGATAATAAGTTGTCATTTTTAGATGTACAGGTATACAGAAATAGTGGCAATTTGAGACTCTGTTTATAGGGGTAAGTTTTTTACTGGCTTGGGATTGAATTACCTCAGTTTTTATGTTTGTTGTTTAATTTTCGTCAATTGCATCTCACTTTGGATTAATAGAGCCATACAATGTTTGTTAGTGATTTTAATTTATTTCATCAATTATGGTTTTCCTCCAGAATTTATTTTTCTGAAAACTCATATCCTATTTTTGTTTTACAAAGTTCTGAAAATTTTTAAATGAAAAGTTTTGTCCCAGACTGCAGATTTCCAAACTGCTAGTAAAGATGTAAAGTATATTAAATTGCCTTTACCTTGGTCATATAGCTATATGGTCCGAAAAAGTTACAAGAAATACTTAAGCATTGTTTCTGTCAAACAGTTTCCGGTTTGTCTTCTGTAATCCTTTTACAATAAGATCACTTTTGAGAGAAAACCTGCCTGTGGAACTTAATTCCTGTGTTTACTTTGTTCACTTGTTCGCAGTGTGGTCTGCGATACGTGGATCTAGTTCCTTATATAACAGACACAGAATTTTGGAACACAGAGTCTTTCTATTAGAACTAGGTTTCCTTTCCAAACCACCCTTTTTCTGCCATTAGAGAACACAGTTTAACACAGATTCTCCTTTCACTGACCTGGATTTTCAAGTTTGCTTCTTTTTGTTTACAAATAGACTGACTTTTAATTTCAGAGTTTTAAGCTGACTATTAAAAAGATGAAGCCGAAATTGAACAACAACTCGTCTGGTATTCAACTAGCTATCGGATCTTCATAGGTAGGTACTCAATTAGGTCGTTAAATATTTTTACTTTTGTGAGTGGTAGTTTGTTTTACATTTCACTTTAGTTTTATTTTCATATTTTTTATGTTTTTGTTTTTAATTTTTTCGTTATTTTACGTCTCACCCTTTTAGTTTGTATTTACTTGTTCATTTTATATATTTCGCTATATTTTGGCTGAAGATTTATTATGACACCATTTTATTGTAATTTTATTGATTCTCATCCTTGTCATTTTTTCAGCCTGATGAAGAGGTTTTATACCCCGAAAGTTTGTAATAAAGAATGTTCTTCCTGTCTTGGCAATATTATTTATCATTGTCGTCAAATAATTTCCAAGCTAATTACTGAGACTATAATATATATATATATATATATATATATATATATATATATATATATATATATATATATATATATATATATATATATATATATATATATATATATATATAATCACTTGCAAATTAAGATTTTAAAATGCTTAAAAATGTGGTTTCAATAAGAAGCAAATAAAACCACTCTTGCTTATTTTCAACTGTACATCTCTGCAATTTGCTTCCTGCATCGTTATCTTCCTAATTCTTAACGAGGTCTGTCTCTCTCTCTGAATGTTATGACCTCTGCTAAACAGCATTAATGAAAACTAGATAACCAGATGGCTTTTTCTTCATTTGCTGCTTCTGTTAAAATGTTCACAGGTGATGATTGAACCTGATTTATAAATGGTGTTATGACGGCCTGGTATTTCATAAACTTACCTAACTTGATTTTTGTTCAACTAACGTAATGATGATTCTTGATATCGCTAAGAACTCCACGTAAGCAATTATATATTTTTTCCCTGAATTTTTCTTTCACAATTTGGAAGTGACCTTCCGGTTCAGAGTCCAAAATATAATAATCTTGCAATGTTTTTAAAAATTCACCTTTAATTATCAAGAGATCACAGCAATTACATTATAATCTTTTAATGATTGTTTCAGCCTTAAGGCTTAGATTTAAGTCCGACATGAATTACTGGCTTTTAACTTTAATCCTTTGATTCCTTTAAAAATCAGTGGTATAATTAATTATCGACTTCGAATACAGGATTTGTTAAAAACCACTTTCACTGATTGCCATGCTTCTTTTTGTCACTTTTTATATCTAAAAGGTGTTCTAATCCTGGTCAAAATCTGTGGTTAGTGTCGTACATGCCAATTGATCTCCGCGGGTTCGCGTCTCCATCAAGACCATGGAAAATCACTGGCTTTATCATTAGTTACTGCTGCAGTGTAGATCTGGGGTGGGAGGCTTATACCAACATTCTTTGGAGTTTTGAATTTCATCAATATAACCTGGTGGAATTTTCCATGGGGATTTTCATCTACTAAACATAATAATATAATATATATTAATAATAAAATAATAATAATAATAATAATAATTTTATATAATATATTTATGATTATTATTATTATTATTATTATTATTATTAATATATTATTATTATTATAATAATAAATCTTTGAAAAATCAATAATGAAATAAAGTGGTTGGGACATCGAAAAACAAAGCAAGTTAAAGATATTCGCTTTAATTTGATTTATCACATACTAATGGAGAGACAATGATTATAACTCCATCTTTTTCGTATAAAATAAGTGAAGAAATTTACTAGATTTTAACAACGAAATGTATCTGAATGAAATCAAAATGACATAAATATGAATAAGCTCGAGACTGAATATAGATCAGAATTAGACAAATATCTGAGGAATAAGTTATGAAGTAGTGATGAAAGGAAGTAAGATATGAATGAGGAGACTCCCAAACCATTAGCTGTATAACTGGCGGACGCTGCCCGGGGATAGGAGTCGAGGAGGGAGGAGGAGGAGAGGTAGGAGGATGAGAGGCGAGCTTTGTAGCGTCGCACTACCTGAAAATTGACGATAAAATAATTCAAAGGACAAGGTACTTTTTCATCCGATGTTTTCTCAGTCACTCAAAAATGACAGCTGTTAAAATTTAAACCTGAAATATTTTTCTTCCTCTAAAATTCATAGATAATACACAATTATTTTGATTTCCGGTTTCATTGAAGACTCAGAGTTAAAATAAATGGTGATCTACTCAGCTTTACTTTTCAAACATCTCGATTCTACACAGTCAAAAAATTATAATATTCGACATTTCTTCTCATTCAATTTACCCCATTATGGGATAGCATATATTTTTAAAAATTTTCAACTTGACTAGAGATGTTCATTTTCAGATAAAAGTCCAGGAATATACCTGTCATTTTCATGCCCCCGATATTGATCTTGCTAGACCTGTAAGTTCGGAAGTATAAAAAATCCTTTTCCCTTACGTCTTCTATTCCTACTTCAAAAATGCCTTTACTGTTTCATCCTTTTCCATTGGTCATTCCCAGTTTGTCTGTTCCAACTTCTTAAATTTGCCTTGTCCGAATATACTGGGATTGTTAAATATACAATTTTTTTGTTTTTTTATCAAAATAATTTGGTTGGGCTACTTATAATGATTTTCTTGGGATCAACACTACAAAAATAAATTAATAAATAAATAACTAGATCAATAAAATAGATAAATACATCAATACGTTTTAACTCCGATCAAAGGAGCGGAACCTTTGAAAACTGAAGAAATTTTGATCACATAATCGCGTTCTGCTATATTAATAAACTCAAAATAAGTGGTAGAAGTATCTTTTATGTTTCCTGAAAATATTCAGGTGTAAAAATAATATTCCGCCAAAGACTCTCGTCTTTTTCAAAATAAGATTAATCTCTGAACACGAAGGATTGGCTTTCTACTCTAATACAGTATGCGTAGAACCAGATCGATGGTCGGATATATGATGGGATTTTCTTAATAAATTACAAGCCCAACTTTTTAGTAAAAATATATGGAGTTTTTTTTGCTACTGGAAAGAGAAGGAATTGTTTGACTACTTTTATTGAGAATGTTTTAACAACTGTCATTAAGAATTTGTATCAAAAATCAAATTTAGAGAGAAAAAAGCGAGATAAATTTATTGACCGGTAGGTTATAAGAAAAGCTTTCTAAGTAAGTTTCTAGTAACATGATATATACATACATGCATATTAAATATATTAAATATACGATATATATATATATATATATATATAAAACTATATATATATATATATACAGTATGTATATTACATATGTAGATAAATTAATATCAATACATATTTCTATATAAATATTAAAAATTTCTGTAACAGCAATATATAATATATAATATTTATACATATATATATATATATATATATATATATATATATATATATATATATATATATATATATATATATATATAAATGTAGTTATCATATCGTCATATGTAAATCGTTACAGGTTATTTTTATTATTTCTGAGAAAAATTGTTTATTCACATGGAAGAAGATGCCCACTGACTTGAAATTCAAGCTTCCAAAGAATGTTGGTTTCAACCTCCCTTCCGCAGACCCCATACCAGTAACTGATCATTATACCGAGCCAATGATTTTTGCATGTTGCCCTGGGGGAGACGCAATCCATTTGACTCTGATGGCATGACACTAATCACAACCACTTTACCAGCGGACCAGCTGATCCTCTAGAAACCTGACTATAGAACATGATTATTTAGATTTGACATTCACTAATGTAGTTATATGATCATTTAAGACCTATCACTAAATTCTCACTTCATTTTAACCTACTTGAAATGGCCCCATTTTAAAGGTATGCATATATGTATATGTTTGTAGATGTGTGAATATTCCTCACTCCATATCCTATATAGAAATATAATATATAAATGCATATATATATATATATATATATATATTATTTTGTATCTATATATATATATATATATATATACATTTACATTTTACATGAATTTATAAGTACATACATTATTAAATTTATATAGAGTAATATAACAGAATTCATTGTAATATCTAGATATAATATAAAAATATATACATATTTTTACCTTCATAGATTAATGATTTTTATTACTTTTTCTCTACATACCTACACACTAAACTTTAGGTCACTAATGGAACCAAGACTGATATTCCTTTAATGACAGCGTACAAACAATATATTCCTCTGAAGCATAAAAACCTACTGAAAATATCACGTCTTTATTCTGTTAAGAGAAAAAATATTTTGAAATAAGTTCCTTTAAACACAGAGATATTTTTTCAATGTATATATCTGACATATAATCCGATATATATATATATTATATGACTTTATATAATATATATCGTAACCATATATATATAGATATATATATATTTACTAAAGATATATATTTTTTATATATGAAATATATTGATAGCGTATTTCAACAGGAAAGACATTCTGTCATTTTTACCCCTAGCTTTTAGTTTTCTGGAAAGAAAACTATTGTGCTATTTTTGTCCCGTCCGACTTTTTCATGTTCACTTTTTCTGTCCGCCCTCAGATCTAAAACTACTGTGCTTTAGGGCGAAGTTAGTATTTTGATCATCCAACCTCCAATCATCAAACATTCACACTGGAGCCCTATAGCCTCAGTAGTTTTAATTTATTTTAGCGAAGTTAGCCATAATTGCTTCTGGCAACGCTATAGTATAGGACACCACATTAGTCGTGACTGAAAGTTTCCATAGGCTGCGACTCATACAGTATTATACCTGAGACCACCCGAAAGATGGTCTATTTTCGGTGGCCTTAATTATACACTATAACATCTGTACAGAAAACTCTGTTTTCCTGGAAGTTTCAAGGCGCAATTTTTACTTGTTTTGCTGGACGATGGCAATTAAATGACTTTTGTTTGCTGCACTGACCACACCCTACAAAAAAGAAATAAAAAACTTTTTCAAACTTTAACACTCTTTAGGGAAATACAGATTTCCATTCTTGAAGATCATAATCTTTTATATACTGTGGTTCTGTTATGTGCTGTTAACTCAACAATAAACCCATATCCTGTTCGTCTTCTCACCTCCAAACAACGTTGGTAAGTTTCAGTATTAGAAATTACAATAAAGGGAACAAAGAATAGAAACGCTTGATATATTTGAATGACACACTAAAACTCTTTGACATTTACAAAACACCAAGGCACTTAGCTAACCTTTTTTTGTACTTTTGTTGTACTTTGTTCATTGGTGCATCTACCGATTTAATTAGAAACACACAACACACACTCATCCACAGACAAAAACACATTATTACATATATATATATATATATATATATATATATATATATATATATATATATATATATATATATATATGTATGTATATATATACACACACACACACATATATATATATACACACACATATAATATATATATATATAAAAATTATTTTGATGCTTTAATTCATTATATCTTTTGTTGCAATTATGTACAAAATATTTTAAATTAAGTTCAGTTTTCCTATATGTTTTCTTTATGTTTTTCTTTGGTCCATATATATGTATCCCTAATATGAAAGCATTTGTTATAGAAGGTGTTCGGATAGTTGGCTTTTAGTAATCTTTTTGGACTTTCTTGTATTTTGTACGAGGTTTCAAAACGCTTCAAATTTCATGGACGGCTTTTCCCACCCGTATTTTCATCAATGTTTTCTTTCTAATCTAAAGTTCCATTCATCCAGTACCTCCATGAGAGTGTTCTCTATAGTTTCGATTACATTCAGTTTGACATCCATACTTCTGCCAGGCGTCAGTTATTAAACTTAAGGCGTATGGATGACATCCATACTGATTTACAGGCGTTCATGACATCAAACTTTACAGGCGTACATGACATCCATACCGTTACAGGTTTACATGACATCAAACTTTACAGGCGTACATGACATCCATACTTTACAGGTGTATAGGCTTTACTTCACAGGTGTACATGACATCCATACTTTACAGGTGTATGTGACATCCATACTTCACAGGTGTACACGACATCCATACTTTACAGGTGTATAAAGACATCCATACTTCACAGGTGTACACGACATCCATACTTTACAGGTGTATATGACATCCATACTTTTTTACACGACATCCATAGGCTTTACAGATGTACACAACATCCACCCTTAAAGGCATACACGACATCCATATTTTACATGTTGTTTTCCATATTAGAGGTGTACACGACATCCATACTTTACAGGTGTATGCAGCATCCATACTTCACAGGTAAACGACATCTATACTTTACAGGTATACACAGCTCCATACTTACAGGTATACACGAAAATCCATACTTTACAGGCGTACACGACATCCATATTTACTTTATGTACACAACATCAATACTTTTACAGGTGTACATGATATCCATACTTTAAGGTACACGAAATCCATACTTTTTAGAGGTGTATGCAACATTCTACTTCACAGGTGTACACGACATCCATACTTTTTACAGTATACATGCAGCCATACTTTACAGGGCATACACATCCGTACTTTACAGGCGTACACGACATCCATACTTTACAGGCGTACGACATCCATACTTCTCAGGCGTACACGACATCCATGCTAAGGCGTACTCTCAACATCCATATTCTTCACAGGTTTACACGCCATCAATATTTACAGGCATACACATCCATACTTCACAGGTGTACACGACATCATACTTTACAGTGTACACGACATCTACACTAACTCAAGCTGCGCCATCCATATTTTACAGGTATACACCACATTCATACTTTTACAGGCGCACACTCATCCATATACTCTTACGGGTATCATCCATATTTTTACAGGTATAGCCTTGTGACATCCATATACTTTACAGGTGTACACAACATCCACACTTTAGACAGTGTACACGATTTCTGCTTTACAGGTGTACATGACATCCATACTTTACTGTACACGACATCTATACTTTACAGGCATCACGCCATCCATATTTTACAGGTATACATGACATCTATATCACAAGTGCAACTCACCAATATTACAGTGCACTCAACATCCATACTTCACAGGTGTACGCAACATCCATACTTAACAGTTGTATTTGACATCCATACTTCTCAGGTGTACACATCCATACTTTACAATGTGCACGACATCCATATTTCAAAGGTGTACACCACTTCATTCACTTCATGGCTGGGCTCCTGACATTGATTGTTCATTCTGAAACTTCGCTTAGAAGAATCTCTTTAACATTTGCATTTTCAGCCGGTTTATTTTCATTAATAAACGATCTGATGTTTTTTTTTTATTTCCTTTGTTGCTATTACTCTTATTTGACTCTTCTATTCAGTTATGCTGTTTTTAATCTTTATGACGAAAAATATATATATATATATATAGTATATATATATATATATATATATTATTATATAAATATATATATATATATATATATAATATATATATATAATAAATAAATATATATATATATATATATATATATATATATATATATATATAATATATATATATATATATATATATATATATATATATATATATATATATACATATATATATATATATATTATATATATATATATATATATATATATATATATATATAATATATATATATCGCGCTATATAATGTATATATATAATATAATTATATATATATGCATATGATATATATATACCTATAATTATATATATATAATATATATACATATGTGTATGTGATGTATATAAAGTACCCTTCATTAAGTCTCTCTCTCTCTCTCTCTCTTTTTCTCTGTCTTCAGCTCTCTCTCTGGACTCTCTTTCTCTCTCTCCTTATTGCTGAATTATGGGCGGAACGATTATCAACGTCATATGTGTGTGTGTGTTTTGTGTGTGAATTGTATTATAATGCTTCATCACCGTTCCAAAAATTCAGGCAACATGAGAGAGAGAGAGAGAGAAGAGTTGGAGAGAGAGAGAGAGAGAAGAGAGAGAGAGAGAGGAATGAAGGGATTATTATCAGCCTTGCCATCTAAACGTGCGTATGATAATCGGGACGTCCTGCATAATTGAAATATTTTTGGACCTTATTAAAGTTTCATTTATTAAAGTTTTAACGGTCATAAGAGTCTGACATATTCAATTAATGGAAACCCAACCTTTGCACACTGTAATGATGGCATTTAATAGGTTACTTAATTTTTAAATATTCTCATCTTGTTCTAACTAAAATAACCCCCGCTCAATTAAGAGTCAGACAATACATCAGCTATTGTAAACAGTACTTTTGCTACAAAAGAAATGCCCTGCAAGGATTTTACTGCTCTCAGTTCTTTCATGCGGTTCAATGTATTTTACTTAGTCAACCATGAGTTTCAAGCGCAGCTGCTGCAACTCCCTTTCGTTCGTTTTACTGTATCTCTATTTCATATATATAACTTCTTCCATCTTACTTTCCACCCTATATAACAACTGATTCATAGTGCAACTGCGATATACAGTTACACCTTTCAAACCTATTATATATATATATTTAGCGCTCATATACCATATATATATAATCACTTATGTTCAGCGTGAATGACCTGTATGTCCCAGTGTATTGGCATTGGCCGAAATTCTACTATTCAGTTCTTTATAAAAGAAATTTAAAAACTGAGTTATTGTCTTTTACAGATTTAATTTTACCCAGAAACATTGCTAGTAACATATTGTAAAGATAGGTCTATTTCAGATGTGGTTTAAGTTTCAAATATCAACAACATCTAAGAAGGTGGCACATATTTATACTAGCAATGGTAGAAAAAGTTAGTTAACTCTATACTGCGGTGAATTCTAATTCCAAGAGGAATGTTTGAGCCTTCTAAATCTCCTTTCAGTTCCAAGAAAGAAAGACAGAACTTCCAAGGAATGGTGTTCCAAGAATAGTATTGTCATTTACATCTTATTTTTCATTTGAATCCAGGCTCTCCCCTCCTACTCACGTTTATGAAAGCTTTCATTTTATGAATGGAACCTGCAAAATTTATTATGAACTGACAACTGTATATTGGTTTCTGATGTATGGCGACTTGCATTTACGGGGATATTTGTTCCATTTTGTCATTTAGTGTTGCTGATTACACAAAATTTGTTATGTTATTTGTTTAATTAACGTTCAAAACAAGTGGCATTTCATTCCCCCTTTTAATTTTCTGTAAAAAACTATCCAACTATCTGCCGGCTTTGTTCTGTCCGCTTTCTGCCCTCAGATCTTAAAACTACTGAGGCCAGAGGCTGCAAATT
>NC_089799.1:20199908-20208331 GCF_040412425.1 Macrobrachium rosenbergii
TACCGATAACTAATTCAAGATTTTCCTTGCATACTACAATGAAATAAAATATCTACTTGACAGTAAGGATTATTAATGTTTTATCTTCATGAAAATGATCATATTATGGAGTATGAGAAAAGGAAAGACCTTGCTATTTACAGTAATATCAACGGCGATGTAAATGGGAAGGGAAAACTCAAGTCAGTAATACAAGCGAAACGCTCACGGAGGAAAAAAATACATTCAACAAACCCATTTTATTTTTGTCTGTAAACAAAGAGTGATTCAGTTATAAATGATCCGTCCATTATGAATGTCAAACAGAATACGAATTGAGTTGTTTTGGTCTTATTCACGGAAATAAACACTGAAATTACAGGCAAAAATGAGGACGTTACTCAGAAACGTATTGCGTATTAATTCCAGCGAAAGCATGGCATTACGCGGAATAAAGAAAAATAAACGCTAGTGTTTAATTCCGAGTTTGCAGGGTCCATTTAAGAGCTTTCCTTCTAACATGAGTCACAGAATAAAAGCGACCGAGTAATTATTGGACTATTTTGCTCTGCCACAATAAAACATCGCAGTACCATTTGTGACTTTAAACACAGGAACTCAGATGCGAATAATATAGTTTGACAAGTTAGTTTACACTTGAGTGTTTCCTTGTTCGTTTGTTTGCGCGACTTTTTGTTTTTATATATATATCTTGGGATGGAAAGAATTGGAATATAGGATCTGAGGTCATTCAGCGCCGAAACGGAAATTGGGAGTAGAAAGGCTTGAAAGGTGTACCAGGAGGAAACCCTCGCGATTGCACTATGGAACAAGTGTTAGGAGAGGGTGGATAGCAAGATGGAAGAGAGAATATGAATAAAAGTACAGTAAAAGGAATGAAAGGGGCTGCGTCTAGCGGCCGAAAGGACGCTGCAAGGAACCTTAAACCAGGACCCACTCAGACTGAGTGGGTCCTGCCTTAAACAACGCCTACAGTGACGTTGAATTACGAGCAGTTTTATATAATGTGGTCATCAGTTTTCAGATTTTTTTTATTGCAATAAAGGAAGCAATATGCGCAACATCTTTATTTTTTCCTCGACATCTTTCCCCGATAACCTTGTTAATATGTGTATAAAAATTCTCTCTCTCTCTCTCTCTCTCTCTCTCTCTCTCTCTCTCTCTCTCTCTCTCTCTCTCTCTCTCTCTCTTACTTAGTCCCACCTCTTTAAAAATAAATTGAATTTTATAATCTTATAAACTGGCCTGCTTGTTTTTGTTTTTCCTGCTGATAATTATATTTTTGGTTTCCTGTTACTGATGATTTTATTTGCAGTAATGTTATTGTTCTACACCAACCATTTTTTTCCAATTAGCCCTCAGTTTTTAGGCAACTAATGATCCTAGATATAGTGGTTTACATTTTTTGCCATTGCATAAATTAGCATAGTTTCTTATCAGAGAGAGAGAGAGAGAGAGAGAGAGAGAGAGAGAGAGAGAGAGAGAGAGAGAGAGAGAGATCCAATACGTTTTATTTAGTTCTATTCTGAGGTTGCAGAGAGAGAGAACACGTCATATAACATGATGGACTATGGTGAATATTATGGTAAAAATGTATCTCCATACCATACCACGGAATAAATATTTCTGATATGACGAACTTTGGAGTGACGCCGTCTTTCTTTGGAGGTAATAAGAGCCAAATGCGAATAGAGGAGATCGAAATAAAAATATGTAAATGGAAGAAGATTTCCAAAAATTTAAGGAACAAACAGACTGGAGATGTGAATAGAATGGACACGTCAGGTAGATATGTTGCTCTACTACAATATTATTATTATTATTATTATTATTATTATTATTATTATTATTATTATTATTATTATTATTATTATTATTATTATTATTATTATTTCAGATGAAACCTATTCACATGAAACAAGCACACAGGGGCCACTAACTTGAAATTCAAGCTTCCAAAGAATGTTGGTTTCAACCTACCACCGCCGACCCAACACTGCAGCAGTAACTGATCATGACACAGAGCCAATGATTTTTTTTTATCGCCCTGGGGGAGACGCGAACCCACAACATCTGGGTGGCATGCCACGACACTAACCGAGAGTCATCGTTTCTCTCTAGGGTCCTTCAAACTAATTATTTGATCGAAATGGTACTTTGACACAGTGTACAAGACACCTCCCGCTAATTTTTGGTAACATAGTGCAGGACTATTCAACGCAATCGAACGTGCGCTATCCCCAGTAGACAGGAAACCGGGGGAGGGGCGGGATGGGGAGGACGGGAAAGTGGGTTTGAGGGAGAGATGAGGAGGGGAAGGGGGAGGGAGGGACGGGACGGGGATAAAGGACGTGCGAATACATAGTTTGGCGATGCTTGGCAACACCATGTAAGTCAAGAGTAAACGCCTTAACTAAAACCATTTGGCAATGCATTATATTAGCAAAATTTAGTGGGAAGTGTCTTGTACACTGTCAAAGCACCATTTCGATCAAATAATTAGTCTGAAGGATATCTGAGAAAAACGATGACTCGCGGTTCTTGAAATGGATAGTAGTTACGCATGCCAAAGCTGGTTTCAATTTTCTTTATTTGTTACAGTAGACCGATTCTCAGATATTGAGCAATACAAAAATCGATGTTTTATAGAGTTCTTCTGTGTGATATTAAGCAGATGTTTGCATGAATTTTCTTCAAAAGCAACATGAATATTGATTTTGCCATTGCTTCCCTCATTATATGTATAGCTGTCACAATATCGTGATCACAATGTTTTATTTCCTACAACTTTACTGTTTTTTGTCATCCAGCAAAAAATCATAATACAGAATGATTTGTATATAAAAAAAGATAATCACTTGATCGTAAGTAATGAATTAATAGGAAGTGTATAAGAAATAGATATGTGTAAGCAAAATAAATTAATTATTGACTATCACTGCTACTGTGACAAATGATTGAATTCAATATCATGACGTGTTACTGGATTTGTTCCGGTTTCCTTATCATTTATTATTATATAAGGCAATATGACGATTGGGGTAATTTCTAAGGAAAATGAAAATGAGTTCTTTGGAGATTTTTGTGTAGTCTCAGTCGGCATGTGAAGAAAGCAGTTAATAATAAAACCTTTTTAAATTAATATTTATATCCGTGTTCGCACTGCCTTACGAACACTTCGCTCTATTGTTTTCAGAGTAAACAAGGAGAAAATGCTCCGAAGTTTCTTCGGCACAATCAAGTTTTCTGTACATCCGCTACAACTTATAATCAAGGCCACCGAAAATATATCTTATCTTTCGGTGGTCTCGGTATAACGCTGTATGAGCCGTGGCCCATGAAACTTTAATCACGCCCCGCTGGTGGCCTATCCTATACCGTTGCCAGAAGCACGATTATGGCTAACTTTAACTTTAAAAAAATAAAAACTACTGAGGCTAGAGGGCTGCAATTTGATATGTTTGATGACTGGAGGGTGGATAATCAACATACAAATTTGCAGCCCTCTAGCCTCAGTAGTTTTTAAGACCTGAGGGCGGACAGAAAAAGTACGGACAGAATAAAGTGCGGACGGACTGCCAAAGCCGGCACAATAGTTTTCTTTTACAGAAAAATAGGCTGACTATGATTTATATTGAGATCTAGAAAAAGAAGTAAAACGAATCAAGTGGTAACAAAGAAAATTAATGAACAGCAAAAATTTCATATGGAAATTATTTTCAAAATGATAATTCTTTTTGGCGAATTTCTCCTAAAATTCACTCGTGGCAAAGATGTTCAAGAATAAAAAAAAATATATATATATAAACGAAGACACAACTCAACTGTGCTGCCGTTTCCGTATCTGAGTTAGGACCCTAATTTCCGACCGTCTTGTAGACACCTTTCCTCACTTCTCACACCCACGTGCTGTGATAAGTAAGAGTTTTATGAAGTTCCACTTCATTTTGATAAAACTAGCAATTGCCTCCACAGAGATTGCAGCTTCCGCACTTCCAAAATTACCGTCGAATTCTTATTGCAGAAATTGGACGCATTTCTTCCCATATCTAGATTTATGGGTGCCTTACTGTTTCACTTCATATTATTATTACTGTGATGATGTTACAGCTGATGCTGAAGTTTGTTAATAATAATGATACTCACGTCTTTCTCGCTAAAGAAGTAAAAAAATACATGAATATTCAGTATCACTATTACTTGGCCTTCCAAGGAGGATTGTGCCTCTTAGGAAATCATCCCCATAGGCGTCAAACCCTTCAACTTACACCAAACTATCAGTTTGGTAATTTCTTCTAAAAGCTTGATAACGCTTAGACTCCTAAGGGCATACAATTCAACCCCTGCTCATATATGTATGTATGTCTATATATATATATATATATATATATATATATATATATATATATATATATATATATATATATATATATATATATATATATATATATATATATAAATTTATATATATATATATATATATATATATATATATATATATATATATTTATATATATAACGATATATACGTATATAATATATATATATATATATATATATATATATATATATATATATTATATATATATATATATATATATATATATATATAATATATATATATATATATATATATATATATATATATATATATATATATATATATATATATATATATTTATATGTATATATATATATGTATATATATACATACAGATATATAATTATATAATATATACATATAAAGATATATGAATAACTCGATAAATAAATTAACTTCGGACTAAGATAAATCTGGTAAATTGTACTTCGTCCCCTTAATGCCAAGTCAGTGATAGAACCTTTTGCAAAAATTTTTATATACCGGTATCGATTTTACCTGAGGGTTTTCCATCAAAAGGGTTAGACGAGAATTGAGCTTTTTCAGTTGTCTTCAGCCTAGTTTACTTATATATTATATATATATATATATATATATATATATATATATATATATATATATATATATATATATATATATATATATATATATATATATATATATATATATATTTAAAACAGAACCTACATGCACACACAGCTACAGAGTTATAACCAGGATGCTTTTATTCGCAAACAATGGAATACTAAGATTGCAATGAATATATAGGTCACATCCAAAATCGAAATTAAGAATACATTCCTTTTAGATCACAACAGTTGTAAAGAAATTACGATTAATCACAACAGCTGTAAAGAAATCACGATTAAAGTAATCTTTAGATTATCAGCACAGGAGAGCCT
This sequence comes from Macrobrachium rosenbergii, assembly GCF_040412425.1. NCBI lineage: Eukaryota > Metazoa > Arthropoda > Malacostraca > Decapoda > Palaemonidae > Macrobrachium > Macrobrachium rosenbergii. Next base: position 20,205,192 of record NC_089799.1, read on the forward strand.
ACAAATCTTTAAAAGAAAAATTGTATAACCAGATTTATTTCAGTATTTAATGGAGAACAATTCTACGAATTTTGAAACGCTCGGAATGAATTATGAAACCTCTGGTAATAAAAGCTAAATAGTTCATAGTTCAAAAGAAAATGTATTTAAATTATGTCAATTACTGTATAAACGAAAAAAAGGTGAATGGTGACTTTTCCCCATACAAACGAGATATGATGGAAAGATACATTTTGTATGAAATGCATTCTAATTTTAGGGCCGTGTTAATTCCAAGCCAAAATTATTTCCCACCAAAAAATTTATTTACTGTGCAATATATTGAAATTGAAGCAATAACAACGAAATATCTCATGACATTAATGATGATGACAATTATGTTAATGATAATTAAAATGCTATTACGAAATACTAATTTAGTCCTTCATGGCGTTAACACTTCCATCTGGATTAATCAATAATACAACATAAAGTAATACCATGAGAATCCCATCAGCATAAAATGATATATAACTATTATTGACATTTAAAAAAAAATCAATGTGCATGACGAATGTGTCAATGAAATCCTTCCACGTGAACTGTTATATTTCCTTAGACGTAGTTTACTTAAACATATTCACGTAATAATTAAAGTCAGTAGGCTCACAATATATGTATGTAGGTATATATATATATATATATATATATATATATATATATATATATATATATATATATATATATATATATATATATATATATATATATATATATAACCTTTCTAGTGATAAATAAGTCTGGTGAGGAATTAACATAAGCCTAAAGTTAGAATGCATTACGCTAACAATGTATCATTCTATTTTATAGTTATATACGAAGGAAATAAATTATCCACACAGTGACATAATAATAATAATAATAATAATAATAATAATAATAATAATAATAATAATAATAATAATAAAAATAATAATAATAATAACAACGAAAAACTAAATTCAAATACTGACGGAATACTCCGGAGTTACTGCAAAATACTAAAAAATATATATATATATATATATATATATATATATAATATATATATATATATATATATATATATATATATATATATATATATATATATATATATAATATAATTTCAACAACAATAATTACACAACAAAACAAACAATCATCTGAAAATGTCCAGACCCCAGGATTACCTCAACAATCAACGATTAAAAGGATAGATTAAAAGGATCGACGTGGAACTCCACCAAAAGAATCAAATAGAAAAATACTGAGAAATCCAACCAACTCTTTGCCAAGGAAGTTGACTTTCGTGGAAAGATTACTTTTGATGTCAGGCTACCGCACGGAACCTTTTGTTGATCCTGTCGACTCAAAAGTAAATTGAATGACTCCTTGTGTGTTTAAGGACAATGGCTGTCAACATTACAAGAGAATGGACTAATGGTGAAATAGATATATTTTACTTTTTAATTTTACTTAGTTTAATTTTCAGTGCGTAGTTTTTGTATGTAAATATATGTTATGTGGGTAAATAAATAAATGGCATCATACAATTTATAAAAACCTGAGGAATTTCAAGTAAAGGAAATTTAGACAGACTATCGTCATAATCGTTCTTAATTACTAAAATATATTTACTCTCTCTCTCTCTCAATCTATAAGTGCTTTGATTCCTCCAGTCTCTAGGATCTAAGGAATTCCTAATCTTGGGAATTTTGATAAGTTGTCATCATAATCATTTTTAATTACCCGCATATTTCTCTCTCTCTCTCTCTCTCTCTCTCTCAAATTATAACTATTTTAATTCCTCCTGTCACTAGGATTTAAGGAATTCCTAATTATGGGAATTTGTGTAAACTGTCGTCATATTCATTCTCTCTCTCTCTCTCTCTCTCTCTCTCTCTCTCTCTCTCTCTCTCTCTCTCTCTCTCTCTCTCTCTCTCTCTCTCTCTCAAATTATAACTGTTTTAGTTCCTCCTGTCTCTAGGATCTAAGGAATTCCTAATCATGGGAATTTTGGTAAACTGACTTCATAATCATTCTTAATTACTCTCTCTCTCTCTCTCTCTCTCTCTCTCTCTCTCTCTCTCTCTCTCTCTCTCTCTCAAATTATAACCATTTTAATTCCACCTGTCTCTAGGATCTAAGGAATTCCTAACCTTGGGAATTTTGGTCAACTGTCATCATAATCATTTTTAATTACCCGCATATTTCTCCCCTCTCTCTCTCTCTCTCTCTCTCTCTCTCTCAAATTATAACTATTTTAATTCCTCCTGTCTCCAGAATCTAAGGAATTCCTGATCATGGAAATTTTGGTAAACTGTCGTCATAACCATTCTTAACAATCTCTCTCTCTCTCTCTCTCTCTCTCTCTCTCTCTCTCTCTCTCTCTCTCTCTCTCTCTCACACACACACACACACACACACACACACACACACACAAACAAACACACAAATTATAGTTATTTGAAATCCTCCTGTCTCTAGGGAATTACTAATCATGGGAATTTTGGTAAACTGTCGTCATAATCATCATTCTTAATTACTCGCATATTCTCTCTCTCTCTCTCTCTCTCTCTCTCTCTCTCTCTCAGATTATAACAATGTAAGTCTTTGGTTACCTCTTGACTTGAACTAAGAGATATAAATAATATCTTCATATTTCCGACGGAAAACGACAAACCCGGAAACGAATTAAAATTTTCCACGAACTGAATTTCTTTTAATCTAAGACCCATTTTTCACGTCTTACCTCGCGCTCTCTCAAGTGAAAACTGGTACATTTTTTAGATGTTTCTTCTTCGCTGCGCAGTCTGCCTGATCCAATTTCTCGCCTAATTTAATTTATTACTGAACTTAAAGATGGCTTAAAAGTTAAGTGTTCACGGGAGTTTGGTGATGAGAGATAGAATACATTTGCTGGCGCTTTGTTATTTTTAATATGTTTACTGACTTTTATCACGATTTCTCATTTATTTATCTATCCCTTTTTTTTAAATTGATTTTTACTTAATTATTTCCTTACTTGCCAAGTCGCTGGTTTATTTTTTATTCATCCATATTGTTTTTAACGTCTTTGTTCCGAGATTATTTTCTTGCTATAGTACAGCATACATTCCCCGTCATTAGGAAAATGAAAT
>NC_089799.1:20208831-20216331 GCF_040412425.1 Macrobrachium rosenbergii
TATATATAAACATGAACGTACGCATTAGTGGATAAAACGCTCAAATGTTATCCCTTCCTCCTCGCCATAGCTACCATTAAATGTATGGCACAGAATACTGTTCTCACCCAGTCAACAATTCAACAGGTTCCCTGTGCTAATAATTATTCATCGTACCTGAATGGAAGGACGACGAGGATTAAAGTAACGGCAGTAGAAAAATTCGGCTTCAATGGATGAATATTTCAGGGTATAACCGGCAGGTATCATTCCCAGATGAAACTGAACCATCAAATGAAGCCTGACACTGGCATTCGGGAGATTAATTCCGGGAACGCCGCCACAAGAGTACGGTGGAATGTGGGTGTTAAATATGCAGTGTCCTCGCATGGTTCGAAAGCTATGTTTAAGGACGAATTCCTGTTTGACCTTTGACCGATTAGTTTGACCTTGGAGTGGATCACACCACAGTCACCAGCGTTATTTTGCGACTATATATATATAACAAATATGGAATGTTGATCTCTTACCGTTGAAAATTTATAGTCAAGGTTAAATTCCTGTTCGACGCTTAAACTCATGTATGACATTAACCTTTAGCTCTCTCTCTCTCTCTCTCTCTCTCTCTCTCTCTCTCTCTACTCATCAGCTTTGTTAGTGATCAAGTAAGACAGTTATAAAGCCTTTATCTCGTATAGTTCAAAATTTATTGCAAAGACTAAATTTCTATCTAACAGTCGACCTCGACTTCAGAGTAACATCTACTCCTTGATCTCTCTCTCTCTCTCTCTCTCTCTCTCTCTCTCTCTCTCTCTCTCTCTCTCTCTCTCTCTCTCTCTCTCTGCGCACCAGTTTCATTTATGAATTGTGTAAGTTATGGGAATAAGTGAATTTGTACCTTGCTTAAGTATTCAAGATTCCACAACTGCATTGGGTAAACTGTTCCACATTTCAAATGTACCCAAGCTACACTCCTAGCAAACTGAGTAGTAATCCGCCTGATATCAGAAAACGACATACGCCTTGCAGCTGCAGCTTGCATAGTGTTCCCAGCAAAAACAGCCAGATCAGATAAAGAAAAGTGCATAGGATGTTTGTCGTTTTAGTACTTTTTTATGCAGCAAACATAACGAGCTCGCTTTACGTTCATGCCAGAATTCAACATTAAGAGTTGGAAAAATAAACTTCACTGATGACATAACTCTGTCAGAGAGTTTGAGATGAGAGTCGGTACTACCTGAAGACCACACTACCAAAAGGATATTGCACAAATAGTGTACAAAGGTCCTTTACAGCTAGAATAGAAGAAGTTAAGAACCTTGACTACTGGGAAAGACTACAATTCTTAAAATTATATAGTATCGAAAGGAGAAGAGAACGCTACATGATAATACAGGCATGGAAACAGATAGAGGGAATTACCGAAAACATCATGGAGCTAAAAATATCAGAAAGAGCAAGCAGAGGCAAGTTAATAGTGCCCAAAACTATACCAGGAAAACTAAGGAAAGCACACAGGACATTATTCCACTACGCACCAACATCGATAATGCAGCGTCTATTCAATGCGTTACCAGCTCATCTGAGGAACATATTAGGAGCAAGCGTAGATGTGTTTAAGAATAAGCTCGACAAATATCTAAGCTGCATCCCAGACCATCCAAGATTGGAAGATGCAAAATATACTGGAAGATGCATTAGCAATTCTCTGGTAGACATCAGAAGTGCCTCACACTGAGGGACCTGGGACAACCTGAACGAACTGTAAAGTCTGTAAGGTAAGGTAAGGTCTGGGAACAGTATTTCAGACAATGAAGAAGAACAATTAAAACATTTAGATATAATAACTTCATAACCAAGCATTTTAAAACATTTCCGCAAGACAGCAGCTTTTAGAGAAACAGAGGAAGCAATATTGCAGTACATATAAAATAGGGTATAAAATTTAGGCCAGGAGGCCAAGCGCTGGGACCCTTGAGGTCATTCAGACTGAAAGGAAATTGACAGTAAAAAAGTTTGAAAGGTGTAACAGGAGGAAAACCTCACAGTTGCATTATGAAACAACTGTTAGAGAGGGTGGAAAGTCAGATGAAAAAAACATGAACGGAGGTACAGTAAAAGGAATGGGAGAGGTTGCAGCAAGGGGCCGAAGGAACGCTGCAAAGACCTTTAAGTAATGCCTACTGCGCACCGCGTGAGGTGCACTGACGGCACTAACCCCTACGAGGTAAGCCAAGGTGTAATACCTGTTTGAAGCTTAACTCCAAGAATGACATGAATTTTGAAATCTCAGTTTCATTATTGATAATGCAAGAGCTCTTTGAAGTATTAACCTTGCCGTATCTGCAAAATCAGCAGTAAGGCAAGGGAGTATCTACCATCTTCCTCGGTTCTGTATTTTTGCAGACTGCAGTCTTCCATTTTAAGGCAAATTAGCTCCATGTACATTGGAGAAAAACCGTTTCGCACCAGTCGCTATAGAATTAGCGTGTCAGTCAGCTTGCACTACACGAACGTTAGAAATGTTCCCAAGAGGTATACATACGGAGTTAAAAAAAAAAAAAAAAAAAAAAAAATAAATATACCATAAAACGGATAAAAGTTAAATTTCATCCAAAGGAAAGAGCACATGCACTTACAGTGGCGACAGTTGTAACAAGAATTGTTAATTATGGTCGGATATAGACTGCCATAAAAACAAATTGGAACGGCATTCAACTACATGAAAAACATCTGCGAAACAAAACACCTAACTACAAAAGCGACTGAAAAATAAAATATGTTGAAGGTATTTGGTTTTTTCAAATGTTGTAGAACAATACAACTTTGAATCACGATACAGCAAATTATATGACGATGGAGTCCCTCCCTAAAGGAAGCCTTCTGGGTGCTTTCGATATAATTTTCTACTTTTTAATTTCCTGCAAAAGAAGACTATTGTGCCGGTGTAACCGGTTCAAATGACTTCCCCTAAATGTGACTCCTGGAGTCACTTGAAACTAATTTGACAGGACTCCCCAGTCAATTGAAATTAGTTTGACAGCACTCACCCGGTCATTTGAAACTACTGTAGTTTAACAGCACTCCCCATCAGGTTGAAATGACCCATTTTTGAACGCTCAAAATAGAAACAATACACGAGTGATTACATTTTTATTACAAAATTCCAACTATATGTGAACAACGACATTGAAATGAAACCCTGACTTGCTCTCAAGATACACTGTCTCGTTAACTACACTGTCTTTTGGTTTATGTATGTACCATGTGTGAGTTGGACCGAACTTGGCCCACACAAACATGTTCACTTTGAACAGGTTGGCTGCCGCTAATATCTCCGTTGTAGTCCCCCAGGTTTTATCCTGACGCATTGAATTATCTCTGGTCTTTTCGGTGATGCTAGCATAATCACGTATTAAACTCCTGATGACGGCGTGTTGGTCCTCTTCTCCGGTGATGGCATATGCCAATGAGCGGAAGAGACAGTTTCCGTCTCCTTCAATGTCCTTAACTAGAAGCGGTTCGCTGGTGTTCTTGAAAATTTTATTTATTTTCCCGGATGGATCTGACTTCTTTCTAAACTTCATGCGTCCAGAGCTGTTGCAGATGTCTCGCTGCTTTGCAACCGTAAAAGATCAGAACTTGTGTGAGATTGCTAACTACACTTTGGTGTAATTAGTTGTATAACTACATACTGTATTTATGCGTAACAATGTATTTATTATAATTGTACCTTTTACTCAAACTGTTGAGTACTGTAATTATTACTGTTTACCTTTTACTGAAATCTACAATATATATTTAGTTTCTGTTAAGCTGCCATACAGTTAAGTTTACATAATATATAAAACAACAAATTCTGTGTTCTCCCTTGCCCTGCCATCCCCTGCCATGAAACAGAAATCCAACAACTTGGAATCAATCTCCTGTTGCTCATCCCCGACGATCTGGACACTTGGAGATGGCGGAGATAACGGTGGGGAGGAGACTCTTGAAGCAGCGCGTTCGAAGAAGGGCTTCAGGTTGCATCCGTTCACCTTCTTTTTGAGGGCAGTTTTTCGTAGCTGCATTAACAAGACAGTATAGTCCCTTTTCGCAAACGTCTCCGACAAACTGCTTATGTTTACATATCATTCTTTGCTCTGAATGGCTATTTTTCTCCCATTTCCCAAAATATTTGCATAAACTTGTGTTAATCCCTATATTATAAATTATACTATTACATTATTATTCTATTATCGTTTCATTTACCACATATCTCTCTCTCTCTCTCTCTCTCTCTCTCTCTCTCTCTCTCTCTCTCTCTCTCTCTCTCTCGTGTATGATCTCATATGGTTAGGTGCGCCATAGCTTAGGTTATAACATGTATGTACGTATGTTACCATGGTTTATTTAGCTACGCAATGCAATGTTTTGCGAAGTGTTGCAGGCTATAATTTTGCGATCCATTTTGCCGTGAATATTCACTTTTCCAAGGTGCAGAGGTTCATTCGACGGCAGAGTAATTTAAAATTGCTGAGGAGTCATTTCAAACTAGCGGGGAGTCGTTTGAAACTAGTTTCAAATGACGGGGAGTAGACTGAACCTAGTTTGAGTTGACTGGGGGAGTCTTCTGAAACGGTGAGTCATTTGAACCGGTTACACCGGCTTTGTCTGTCCGTCCACACTTTTTCTGTCCGCCCTCAGACCTTAAAAACTACTCAGGCTAGAGGTCTGCAAATTGGTATGTCGATCACCCACCCTCCAATCATCAAACTTACCATATTGCAGCCCTATACCCTCAGTAGTTTTTATTTTATTTAAGGTTAAAGTTAGCCATAATCGTGCTTCTGGCAACGATATAGGATAGGTCACCACCGGCCCGTGGTTAAAGATTCATGGGCCGCGGCTCATACAGCAATACATCGAGACCACCGAAAGATAGATCTACTTTCGGTGGCCTTGATTATACGATGTACAGAAAACTCGATTGCCCCAAGAAACTTCGGCGGATTTTCTATTTTTTTATACTCTTTTAATTCAAATAAGAGTTATTAACAGATTTCCAATAATATTTTTATGAAGTACACTCTAAATAATTCATGTTTGAAGTAGCAGCGCTGGACCGCTAAGCATTCCCAATACGCGCCGCAGGTTAGCAAGAGAAATGCAAAGAATCTCAGTTTTATTCAGGTATGACATGACTCAACATTCTCGCAGGGACTGGGAAATTATTTTCCAGTCCATACGATTAGTCCTCAACAAGCATGGGTCTATTAATTATCAATAGATCCATGCTTGTTAAAGACTAACCATTTCCCACCAGTCGCCATAGGATTAGCGTTCCTGCCACACAGGTGTATGGCCAATCTTCACCATACACGAATGCAAAGAAAGTTAAAGAAACAAGCTCATCAAGTTTTCCGAAAGGGGTGAAAGTTAATGTTTAGTGAAAGGCAAAAGCACATGAATTTGTGAGGATGATGACAGCTGTAAAAAGACAGCTAACTATAGTCATCCCCGTAGAGGGGTAGTGCCGTCAGTGCGCCTCACGCGGTGCATTGTAGGCATTACTTAAGGTTCTTTGCAGCGTCCCTTCGGCCCGTAACTGCAACCCGTTTCACTCCTTTTACTGTACCTCCGTTCATATTCTCTTTCTTCCATCTTACTCTCCAACCTCTCTTATCAATTGTTTCATAGTGCAACTGTGAGGTTTTCCCCCTGTTACGCCTTCCAAACCTTTCTGCTGTCAATTTCCGTTTCAGTGCTGAATGACCTGATAGGTCCCAGCGCTTGGCCTTTGGCCTAAATTCTATATTCTATTCTATTCCACCCTAACTATAGTCAAATAAAAATTATAAATAAAACAAATAATACGGCATTCAAATAAGTGAAAAATAATATTCAAGACACAAACCCTTTAACTACAAATACCCTGAACAATAAAGTATGCTGAAGGTGTTTGCTTTCTGGCAACTGTTAAAATAAATACGACTTTCAACAACGATAAAGCGAGCATAATGCTGCAAATTACATCTAGCTGCTTTCGATATAATTTACTATTTTTTTTTTATTTTAATACAAATTCGGTTATTGAAATAATTTTTGTTACTGAAAACTATTTTTGAAGTAAACACCATTTTATGAAGCAAAACATGCAACTACAAAATGCCTTAAAAAATAAAGTACACCGAAGCTGTTTGCTTTTGGGCAACTGTTGAAATAAATACGACTTTAAATTACGCTAAAGCGAGCATAATGAGGCAAATTACATCCCGCTGAATTCCCTCCCCTAAGGAAACCTTCAAGCTGCTTTCGATATAATTTTCCTGGATGCTAATAAAGGGAGGTAAGAATGAAATATGTTGGATTAAAGGTGCAGTATTTTCCTTAAGTGAATGGGATATTGTTAGTGGTTTTCGCATAGACTTTTTCAATAACGCTGTATTTTGCAGGAGTGTATTTTTTTTTCTTTCTGGTCATCATCTTTTGCTCTCTCTTTTTTAAAATATTTATTATTTTATGTCCCCCTCCAAGTTTCTTAAAAAATTTTTATCTTATCTGCTTTTTTTTTCTTATTAGTATACTTTCGTTTACCACAATTTTTCTAACAAGCCTCGTTGATTACTATCGGCTAACCTTACCTTTTAATATTCCTTAATTTTAAGGTATTACTCTTTTATCAATACTTAAAACTTCGGTCTCGCTGAATTTCTTCACGGAGGCCTATACTTGGTTTTCTTAAAAATAAGCAAATAAACAATAGAAAACTTATGCCCGTAGGGAGGAGAGTGCGGACAGTGCAACTCATGCGGTGCACTGTAGGTATATTACTTAAGGTTCTTTGCAGCGTGCCTTCGGCCCCTAGCTGCAACCCTTTCGTTCCCTTTACTGTACCTCCTTTCATACTCGTTCTTCCATCATTCTTTTCACACTCTCCTAACAATTGATTCATAGTGCAACTGCGACGTTTTTCTCCTGTTACACCTTTCAAACCTTTTACTGTCAATTTCCGTTTCAGTGCTGAATGACCTCATCGGTCCCAGCGCTTGGCCATTGGCCTAAATTCTATATTCAATTCAATTCAATTGAAAAATTATGCGAGACAAAACCCACTCTTAGATCGTGATAGAGGCGACTAAACAGAAAGGAAATTAACACACATTCGTCGCATACATCATCAAACTGTCAAAATACATACTACACAGTAATGCAAAATAGGACAAAACTGCTATTAAAATTATATATATATATATATATATATATATATATATATATATATATATATATATATATATATATATATATATATATATATATAAAATAGATAAAACTGTTATTAAAATTATATATATATATATATATATATATATATATATATATATATATATATATATATATATATATATATATATATATATATATATATATATATATATAATCACTTGCAAATTAAGATTCTAAAAAATAGCAAATGAAAAATTCAATAAGCAGATAAAAAAGCAAAGGTTATCATGTACTCTCTCAGCTTGCTTCCTGCAT
>NC_089799.1:20228831-20231331 GCF_040412425.1 Macrobrachium rosenbergii
AAAACAAAATCATTCCTACAGTGCTTTGTAAAGTTTAGATACCGTATTGGCATAAACACTTATGAATTAATGGGTGATGATAGTATATAATTTTCATTGCTTTTGGACCCTTGCCTCCCGAAATTGCCAGTCTTTGTACAAATTCTTCTGCGAGCACAAACCTTCCTCTTTTAGGCCTATAAGCGGGATGAACATTGTTAGGCCTTCTACTGCAATTATAATCAGGAAAAGACCATTATCCTTACAGGTTGAGTTTACTGTCTTACTGTCTCTCAGAACCCAAACTATCCTTGATCTTTAGACATTCACATGGAGGAATCTGTCTGACTTTGAGGGTCATGTCAGAAAACTAGAAATATTAAAGCTAGAGTTGCAGGGAAGAATAGAAACCATTTGTGTAGGTCTTTTAATTTACATAGAATAATTCCAGCTAAACAAACGAGCATTTCATCCTACTCCTCTTTTTTTAATGAGATTTGTTCTGACCTGAATTTCAATAGTTTATACGACTATAACACATACGAAATCTCAGAGCACAAAGCAAGTAGAATTTTTCATAGGAGAAGTGATGGTTCTGCAGCCAGAGTTATTGACTTTGTCATTCTTGTGCTGACTTATGGCAACTGCGGGAAAGTGGTGTAATTTAAAAATGTACAAGGACGTGGAACAATCTTGTTGAGTGATATATGACACTCGTAAGCTGTAAAATTTACTACTCTGTAGGTGATTAAATCAATAAAAAAAAAACTTTCAGTAAGATGACTTTCAGTTATATTCTGTCAACTCTGAATTCCAGATCCTCAATACTTTAATGAAGTTCCAGAACTAGGTGAAGGTTTTTATTGTAGATAATAAAATACTTGAGCTGCCAAGGATGAAAAAATTATAATACAGCTACCTCAGATTTTTCGTTCTGGGAGGCGATTGAATTTCCACCTTACCTTCAATATTAATTACAATTTGATAGTAGGGAAAATATTTGAACTGCAAAGGGTGGAATATCGAATTACAAATACCACAGAGTTATTCATTTAGGGGCGACCGATATTTTTTACCTCAAATTATTATTAAATTTGGAATAAATCCACAGACACTGAAATTTCGTTCAAATCAATTTTATTGAGGTATTTATCTTAGTTGCAAACGTGAATACAAAATCTTGATGCTTTATGAAATTCTATATAATGAATGACGAAAACTTTACATGAGTTTTTGACGATATTTTTTTATGCTGTATTCCAGTAGGAGGCATTCCCATCATAATATAAAGTGTGCGTGTTTATATAAATATATATATAATATATATATATATATATATATATATATATATATATATATATATATATATATATATATATATATATATATATATATACAAACATACATATATATACATATATATACTGTATATACATGTACATATATACATACACACACACACACACACACATATATATATATATATATATATATATATATATATATATATATATATATATATATATATATATATATACATATATACATATATATATATATATATATATATATATATATATATATATATATATATATATATATATATATATATATATATATATATATAACAATGATTGCTGAGATACAACTTTCGTCCAGGGCTTCATGATCGCAGCTTCTGCCAGGTCAAACTAACCACAGTAGCCATTCTGTTTATCAAAATTTGACATGGAAAAAAAATTCGATTTTGTCTCAAATATGGTCAACCAATGGCGAAACATACAAGGCGATTTCAGTAAATTTCCTACAAAGAATAAAGTATCCAAAAAGACAGTTTTCGCAGCACAATCAAACAGTTTCCCTTTCGCTAAATCTGAAGCAAACGCATTAATGAACAAATAAAAGTACTAATATTAATTGTCATCCTGAGCGAAAACTTCCACACCCAGGTTCCTTTAAGCAATAAGCAAGCTCACATACTGTAGCTAATACATAAGCGATATGGTTATTACTGTGATATTCTAATAAAGCTTTTTAACAGGTGAATACGATGTCGTGTTTCTAACCTCCCTTAAAGTAATACTGTGCTTATTAATATATTGTTTTCAAAACAAATCGTTAAAAATAGCTTTCATTCCATTATGTAAAATAACCTTCAGCGTGATTACATATTCATACGAAAATATTTATCTTTCATCTCTTTTAAAGTGGTTGGCTCGCTTTTGTTGTTATGCAAATCTCTTGCATTTGTCCATTATTAAGAGAATAGTTTTACCCGCCGTTCAGAAACTCTCATTAAGCCAAAGGTCAAGAGAATTCATCCATTAATGATTCCCATGAATAAAAATACGGCTATATTACGAAAGGTCAAATCTAATGATCAAGAGATTCTCTCTCTCTCTCTCTCTCTCTCTCTCTCTCTCTCTCTCTCTCTCTCTCTCTCTCTCTCTCTCTCTCTCTTTCATTTGTAAATCCTTAATTGTTACTATCGAAGATTTATGAAATTCGTATTAGTAAGGTA
>NC_089799.1:20236331-20238831 GCF_040412425.1 Macrobrachium rosenbergii
TTGTAATCTACAGCAAATTTGGACATGTTTTTTCATAAGGACTTATTATTTACCAATCTGTCTTTATATTTATTTAATCTTTTTCAACTTATTGGCGAATTTGTTACTTAAGAATGACTGAAACTCAGTCCTTAAAAAAATTATGCTTGGAGGTTTCATAAAATTGTCGGAAAATAGAAAAAATAAGATAAAGTCATATTTATGCCTTTGGAGGCAAAGGAGCAAATCCTGACTAAGAGAGAGAGAGAGAGAGAGAGAGAGAGAGAGAGAGATAGGTTGGAGGTGAGGTTGTAATGAATACGTTGGAATGGTTTTTTACTTATATGATTAATCAGGGATAATGCAAAGAATGATTTTCAAAACACCTGTGAACCTTTTATCGATATTACTATTCATAATTTTCTCATGTGTAAAAAGCTGAACCCTAACTATTATGGTTTTGGTGGTCAACTGCTGCCTACCATTCCTGATGGTCAGAATACTCTAAAATTAAAACAAGAATATTAATTAGAATAATCAAAAGCTAACAGAAGGTTATATACTAAATCAACAAGTAGGGCACTATCATAAGCGAAAAAGTTATGAAAACTGCAGATTGGCTCATTATGATTTTTGACAATTGACAATTATTTCTTATTGCCTTCGCAAATAATTAATTTTGATTTCATTCAAGCATACGCGAATAAAGCTTATATTTAGTTAATTTTTTTCCTCTTTCTACGTGATACCACGTTCCAGTTTGTAACAATATATATATTTTTCAAATTGCAGGACTATTACAAAAGTACTGAGTGTAACGCTTACAAATATTATAAACAAAACGCCAGTATTCACTACGTTTGATGCCTCACAGTGGTTTTTATATTTTTATGTCAACACGAAGCAGGTTTAAATTCCACTTTTACTAAAACAAGGTCAAAAGTTTTCCCGATTATTTTCAACATGCAAATAATTTCAAATACCAATTAGTATATTTCCTAAATGTTTTGCCCTAAACTAGAGAATCTACAGTTTTTTTAGGCATTTCTAACGACATTTTTGCATAGGTAAATGCCACCATAGTGTCAAGCGTCCACTGGATGAATATGAGAGTTGGTATATACGTATTACATACCCACACATACTTAAAAGAGAGCCACCTAGCAAGCGTTGAGTAAAAGCTACTCTAATAAAATAATCCAGATGGTCAGGAAGAAAAAACCATGAAGCAATGCTTCGACAACCAGGCCAACAACAACAATAATAACGAAGATTCGGGGATTCTCTACTGTAGGAACCTGATCGGCTCAGTTGCCGACGATGACAGGATAATCAGGGGGGACCATTTACGACAACGCCCCTCGTAGTGGCACTACGAAAGGCATAAAACCGTCGTATATTATTAGCCTAAGAAGACCCTTTATACGAGTATACCAGCCTCCAGCGACCCCCTCCCCAACGAAAAAAACTCACCTCTTTGTCCAGCCGAACTCCAGGCCAAACTGGGGAGTATGGGTCTCCCCACGACACGAGCATTGTTGTGACTAGGTCTCTTCTGCAATGGAGGTTAACCTACATTCTTCAGGATGGTGCCATTAAAATGCAATAAAATGATACTCTACTAGCAGTTGGCACTTAAGAAATCTAAAACGATTTAGTGTGCTTGAATGCCTTTACATGTAGAAAACAACCGCTTATAAACTTCCAGTACGAGGAATTGTTTATACTACCCTGAAATGAGTGGATATGTATCCACAGATACTAAGAACGAGCATTTCCCTTCCTTGGCAAGGTATTGGTCAGGCTGGTATTAGCTTTTCTTGATAACCGAGACCTTTTACGACCCACAGACTAATATCATGGAAGGTCTTACGTCACTACAGTTTCTCTATATATATATATATATATATATATATATATATATATATATATATATATATATATATATATATATATATATATATATATAATATAACTATGTATATATATGTATATATATATATATATATTATATATATATACATATATATATTATGTAAATACATACATATATATATATATATATATATATATATATATATATATATATATATATATATATATATATATATATATATATCTATATATATATATATATATATATATATATATATATATATATATATATATATATATATATATATATATATATATATATTATATATATATATATATATATATATATATATATATATATATATATATATATATATATATATTATATATATATATATATATATAATATATATATATATATATATATGAAATTTAAATGATACATATATGAAGTAAATGCACAATGAATATTCATGGGTCTTCTCCAGTGAACTGGCAGAAAATAGTAAGATTCTACACGAATGCCACATCACGTTGGCTGTATGCCATTCGCAGAGATTTATAGTGCAAATAGGTAGATGGACGACAAAGTTAAGATTACAGCAACTACCTTCAATTTACAAATAAGACAGCTTTAATCTGCCAA
>NC_089799.1:20241331-20246331 GCF_040412425.1 Macrobrachium rosenbergii
AGTAGACTGAAATTATATATGAAACTAATATACATCAGTCAAGTATGATCTCGAACTTGGTACGGCAATGTACCTCTCAAAGATTTTTTAAATTTAAAACTAAAACTTTCAGACGATTATACAAGTCATCTAGAAAATTAAAGAGAAGTACCTCATCAGGGATTACGCATGAAGTTCCGTATGCACTGTAGGTAATAATAAATGGGAAATGAAGATGGTTTCGACATGTCATTCACAATACCCCATTGAGAATACAGCGTGACTGTGTCAGTTAAGCTCCTCTTGGTACCTGGATGAGAAGTAGTACAGCGGAAAGCTGAGATGAACAGAGATGTTAGTAATTGCAAACATAAAAAAAGAGACATTAGCTGAATTTCAAAGAGGCCTTTACAATCGCACAGCACTAGAGTTATCTTTATATATATATATATATATATATATTTTTACAAATATTACTGCTGTTCGCCCTCCCGTAACTTTTTGATTGTAAAAATATCAGCCTGACTGAGACAAGGAAAAGACATTGTCTATAGGTGCGTCTTAGTTCAAACCTTAACGTCCGTTGGAGAACAGGATAGAGTAAGTTAGGCCTTTACCTATAGGAAGGAATTTCCCTATCCCAGCCCCTTAACCAAGAATAAGAGTGGTCCTAGGTCCCCTTTTCCTTCCTACCTGTCTCATGGCAGATATTTTGAATACAAGAACGTGGACACCTGGGGTGATTGTGTTGTTGACAGCCTAGGCCAGTCCGAGAACTTCCAGAGAGAGAACCAAGCTTTTCCGGAGAGATAACACGTCAGTTAGGACCCCTCTTCCCCCTTTCTTTGTCTATTATTCTATTAGTGAAGTGAAGAAACAATTGCAAGAACTCCACGTCGGTCGTTGATGCACAACTTGTTCGTCCTAGGTAAAAAGTCGCTTTTTTGTTCAAAACTTCGCCATTCTTTATCCTTTTTCTGTGGCTTCCAGAGAATTTCCTTTGTTCCCCTTCAGCCACCACTTACGGTATATGTGTTCACGAAGAAGTCTAGATTAGAAGTCAAATTATTTTGTGTGCTTCAACTATTATTCCAGTAAAATACCTAGGATTTAGGAGTAAGCAAAAAATCAGGTTAAATCTCGATGCTTTTGTATACCTCGCGGTAAAATGTTTGGAAGAACCGTTGCGTTTAAATCAAATTCATCTCAAATATTCTTTGTTAAGGTTAATAACCGTAACTGGCGACTAATGATCAACGTCTGTCTTTGAGGTTAACTTTTTATTAGTGACGAGTTACGTGTAATCTTGGTTTGCAGAACCCGTAAAATTACGTAAATTGAATAATACACGATCAACCCAAGACCTCCACACGTAACGGTGGCGACCTTGCGTAGAATCTAAAGTACATTTTTAGAGAAAGAATCTGGAGAAAGAAAAGAAATTAAAATTACATTAATTCCAAAAAAATAAAATTCAGATATCGAACCATTCATTCTTCAAACAAGGAACAGGGACATAATAATAAACAGTAAAGAGAATAGTATAACAAGTGTAGCGAGAATTAGCGTAGAAGGAAGAGGTGCAACTCGAGGCAGAGCGTCGCATAATTTATAACGTCTAAGACAAAGGACATTACCGTGTTCGGATCTCGTGAGTCAAGTCGTTCAAGTAACGAATTCAAGGCCGAATCGCGGAGCCAGTTTCATGTACACAAAGTAATATACTAATCGCGTCGGCAATTCCGATCGTTATTGTTTGCATATAGCGGGAATCATTCAAAAACCGTGTCAGTGAAGTAGCAAACGAACTGAAATAGTAATTTTACAATAAAGGCACCGTTCAACAACGTAAATTTACGCAGGCAAGCTAGCATTTCTCTTTCATTCTTTGTTTAATGTCCGGGTGAGAATACGATAACAAAGACAAAGTTGTTTAGTAATTTAGTTTTCCATCCGTAACGTAAACACTATGCATGATTAGCCCATAATTTAAAAGTAAAATCTGGATACCTGCATTTTGTTGCGTTGTTTTGAATTTATTTGAAAAAGAAAATACCCGCCATCTTGGATCCCTCCCCGCCATGTTATTGTGGTTGTTTTGAAATTGTTGAACTGTTTTGTGAGAGAAGCGACCATTTGGGGTTTCCTTCGCTGGCCCGAGGCTGTTTTGGAGGGGTGAGGCCCTAGTAGGACCTTGGCCGCCATCTCAACGACCTTGTTATTGTGGAAAATCGACTCTGCTCCCGCCACTCTTGGGACGTATATTTTTTAGCACCGTAGCGAACCCACCTCTAATATCTTAACTGAGGAAAAACAGATAATTTAGGCAGGAAAGATAGGCCTTAGTTAGGAGTAATAACAAGTTCCTATACGAATACCTACTATAAAAAATCATATAAAGAAAATTTAAAATTTTTGATAAACTTTTGTGACGTCGGCTCCCAGAAATTAAGATAAAGTAATCTAAAGCCAAGACGACGCATCTATATCATTTATTAGATCCATGCCATTGTGCATGTATAAAATCTTTGTTTACATGTTCTCAAGCAGCAAGAAATTCGCTGATTGAAAATCTCTCTCTCTCTCTCTCTCTCTCTCTCTCTCTCTCTCTCTCTCTCTCTCTCTCTCTCTCTCTCTCTCTCTCGTGTCATTCAAATGCAAAGCATTCCCTAACCTAAGTGTCTGGCCTCTTCAAAGAAGAGCGGCGACACTGGGCTAATTAAGTTCGAATGCCAAACCAATTAGAAAACACCTCTGTCCAATAGATGAGGACAAGTTAAGAGTAATTACAATACAGTGATAAACTGTCGGTCACGAGTGAGGCCTGCTATCCAGACCAAAAGCCAACAGTAGTTTCACCTCTGAAAAAAAAAAAAAAAGAAGGGGCCAATGCTGGACCAGCCACTCACAACGAGGATCTTTAAGAAAAAAAAAAACCAAAATTCACTTTATTCTAGTGCCATTATTAGCCTCATCACTGGAATAAGCTTACTTCTCTATCTCTCTCTCTCTTTTACCTTCCCTTTCTCTCTCTCATTCAGTTGTTTGCACTCTGCAGGGTGTAGAGAGTGCCTTTCCTCCCCCATATAGCCTAGTTGGACTCCAGTGGAGGCTTCCTAGGAACACATTAGCACCATAAGTGCCGCAAAGCAGAAATCCAGAAAAATAAATAAACAAAACAAGGAACACAGAAGAGAAAAGTTCTTCTGGAACCTAACACTGCACCAGTGCCTAGGGATACTGAGTGCCACCAGTGTATTCTTACACGGCGCACCCAAACTACAGTGCCACCTTTTGAAAGGTGCCACGTCATTTGAAGAGACACTTCCTCGCTGCTTAAAAATGCGCCCGTCGACCCGGTTAGACGCCCTTCCCCACAGAACCATGGCAGCAGGGCATTATAAAACTTTCTGGGGCTGGGGCGGCGGAGTCTCACCCGACTCGGAACTTACTACCTGGGTTAAGGAGCAGAGTGGACGACAGCCAAGCAGGAGAAGGAAGAAAAGACTCGAGCAGAGGAAGTATGAAGCCGAGCAGAGTATATGAAGAAGAACGAAGGGTGTATGAAGCCGAGCAAAGGCAGTATGAAGAGGAAAAGAGAAGAAAGAAAGAGAACAGCATGAGATTAGCCTGCAAGAAACTGAAGTTGGCCCTAAAGGAGAAGGAGCTCGAGCTTGAGAGCGAAAATGGAGAGAATACCGAAGCTATGGCTAGCCATCAAGCCTCCAGTCCTACACCTGCTGCATCCAAACACGCTCCAATTTCGAGCATCAATTCCTAGTCCCCAAGTGGACTGAGGACGAGCCAGAAAGCATGGCTGGAGAGATCGAGAATCTTTTAGATAACTACAGCACCACGGAGTGGAGAGAGCCTTAATACTATTAAGCATATGGAGAAGCCAGGGCAGCAACCTTAAGCTCACTGGAGGGAAGAGCCAGAGAAGAGAGGCAACATGGCGGAAGTTCGTAGAAGTCATTACAAGGCCTGAGATAACCCCAGAGAAAATGGAACAACAGTTTCCGAAGGTCTTGCCAAGGAAGTCGGCTGGTCTTGGACGGAATGGGCATGTCACAAAACCAGTCCGGACCCGGCGTAGTTCGACTCCTTGGCCTGCACGGCACACGTTTGAGGATCTCTTCCAATCCGGACCATGCTAGAAGACCTTTTCCAATGTGTGCAGGGGCCCGCTGCAGTATATCTTGGCTGATAAGCAGCCCTCCACACTTATGGAAGCTTGGCGCGCCAGCTGATTCAGTGGGAAACCTTCAATCGATCGCATAGCACCTCTCAGAAGCGGAATCATCCCTCCGGCCTACCTCGAACTCCTCGCCCGAAGAATGGACTGCTAGTAGCAAGACCCTGTGCCCAACTGTTGCAAGAAGGGGGCCCGCGCTGAGCTGGTGCCGATACAAACTCGGCACTAATAAGCAGCCTAACCCTACCAGCCAGAACTCCGCTCCCGATTCATCCGGCTCAGCCCTCTCCTCAGCAGTTACCGCAGGCCGCGAGCCCATCAAAAGGCCCGTGCAGATCCTGTGGGCTGCTAGCCACTAATGCTGGATCTCCAGCCTGTCCGCATCGTATCCCCACCACCAAATTTGTCAACCTAATCAGCACTTCATTTTCTGCTGCTGGTCGCACGGATCCTTTACCCGAGGGCTGAAACCCAGTTCATCTCGGTGGCCCCTCTTCAGAGCACTAGCCTGCCAGTGACCCTTCCGGTCACAGTAGACACTGCGGCGGGCAGTAGCCTGATCACTGGGGCCCAAATTGCCAGCCAGTGCCATGGTTGACAGAGAAGAAGCGCGGTGAAATGAAGTGGATGAGGGCCACACCATCACCACGTTCCTACTGTCCAACTCCAGGTTATGACACCTTGGGGCGACACCACCGCCTTGGCGTGAGTAGGTGGAATTCGGCCACGGTGGTCTTCTTGTTGGTCGGGATGTCTTCTCTCGCGGAAGCCGTTACCAACGCCATACTTAACTTGGCGTTACCTCCTCCACAGAGGCCACATGTAA
>NC_089799.1:20251331-20261331 GCF_040412425.1 Macrobrachium rosenbergii
TATATAAATGTAAATAAAAATATATAATTATATAGAAATATATATAAATAAACATTGTATAAATAAATATGTATAAATATATATATATATATATATATATATATATATATATATATATATATATATATAAATATATATATATATAAATATATATGTATGTATATATAAATATATATATATATATATATATATATATATATATATATATATATATATATATATATATATATATATATATATATATATATATATATATAAATATATATATATATATATATATATATATATATATATATATATATATATATATATATATATATATCAAGAAAAAACTTTGCAATTGTTAATGTATATTGTACTTTAATTGAAAATGACAGTTAAAAAAAAAAACACGTTTCTGGGTTATTTTAAGCCTGCAATTCTTTGGTTTCGAGAATTAGAGTTAGTATCTCCTGTATCTGTATTGGGAAGGCCTGTTTGCAGATTGAAAAGCTGGACTGCATAGAAATACTGTTGTGCAAATCCTCATTTCTAGGAAAGAATTATGGATGTTAACTGCAAATGAAGGAAAATGATTAAAGCTATTTACGTCAATTATTTGTAGAGTGTATGTGGATTATAAAGGGCTGAAAGGGTGACAAATGTTGAGGGATGAAGGAAAATGGAGAACAATTGGAAATTAAAAACGCATACTCCATATGTGTTAGAAAGGAAGATAGCTGGAAGACGTGGGAAGATCGAGATAGATGAATGGGAAGAGGCTATAGAATGGAAGGGGAGAAGTTTGAGCTGAATAAGGAGAGCGGAAAAGTCTTTGTAAAACCCTTTGTTGCTCAGTAAATGAACGTTCTGTATAGGGATATAAAGCAGCGAATATAGTTGAAGTTTTCGAATTAGAGGCTTCCTCTATCTAGAACTGTTTAGGTCTTCTTAGAATCATTTAAGGAAAATATTTCATGGAAGATTAAAGCATTTTGTAGCGACCTTCACTCCTGCGTTTCAGTTATTTCACTGATTGGTGTAAAAATATTAAAGATATTAAGCACTAGCTCGCTCATGTTCCAATTACTGTTTTTTTTTATTCTGAATGGAAATAAATTTTTACTCTTCCTAACCTCCAAATTCCCTCTTTGCCATTTGTTGTTATCTTCCAATTTGCATATTAAGTGGTTGGTAAAGAAATTGGTAGACTAAGGGATTCCATGAGCAATTCTCTACGTTCTTCATTTTAATTAAACCTGTATTATGTAGCCTATAAATGTATAAAGTTTGCGCGGAATATCTAAAGCGTTTTTGCTCGAATTTTAAAGCGACATCTAAAATCAAGAATTTTAGACGAGGGACCAGGATTTTATTTTAGATCTTAGTTTAATATAAAATTAAACCGTTCCCATTTGGATCTTAACTGTGTCATTTCTGTATTTAGCAGGGCCTCTTACTCACCTCGTCGATTCTGTCCTTAATTTCGGCAACTCTGGCGCTTCAACCGACCCACCCCCAATTCTGGTCCAACCCCCCCTGCCATTCTCGTCCCCTACCCACCCCAATTTTCTGTTTCAAGCACTTCATCGATGATGAAGTGGATCAGGCCTCTTTCTGCGTTCATCCTCTTAAGAGAAACTGCAGACTAACCACTCTTGAGGAAAACGGCGACTTGGCAGATATTTTCACATTACGAGCGAATGGAATTGTTGAAGTGTCTGTATTATTTTCTCAGTGCCTAGTAAAATATTAAATTCATTGATTTCTAGGACAATATTAGTTCATAGGATATATATGAAAATTAAGTTAGTTCAAAATACAGTTTTAAATACTCTTAAAATCTCTTGAAATTTTTTAATAAGTTTTCAGTTACCTGAAACGAAAGTAACATGTCAAATTGCTTGATTGATTTTTTAAAGACAACATTGATTCATAGGATATATATGACAATTTAGTTAGTTCAAAAGGCAGTTTTAAATACCCTTAAGATCTCTTGAATTTTTTTCAATAACTTTTCAGTTATCTGAAACGAAAGTAAAATATCAAATTGCTCGATTGATTTTTTAAGTCAATATTGATTCATAGGGTATATCTGAACATTTAGTCAGATCAAAATGCAGTTTAAATATTCAGTAACCTTTCAATCATATAATATCATTCAAATGTTTTCATTGTGATCAAATTCATTTTTAACATTCAAAATGAATTTATTTACCAAATGAAAACAGCAATGCAAATTTTGTTCACCAGTCTTTTATTGAAAAATTTGTTCCACAAGAAGTAAACAAAAACGTTATTATGACTGACACAGTTCTTCTATTAACGATTCAGTCTCTGTTGATATATTTGTAAAGGAAAAAATTAAGTTTATAATAGCTGTGCTCTCTCTCTCTCTCTCTCTCTCTCTCTCTCTCTCTCTCTCTCTCTCTCTCTCTGTCAGTAGATGAAGATTTCAGATTAAATGGATTTATGTATTTTTAGCTTATTATAACACTATAATGTTTGTTGGGAGTATTTAAAGTCCTGTTATGTTAATTTATAAGCGACATCTTTAATCAAGAATATTAAACAAAAAGCTAGGATTTCATTTTACTGTGGTTTGAACATCTGTGCACAAATTGTTCAGCTTCACGTTCAAATGGGTAATTAGTACAAAAAAAATTTCGATCTACAATATTAGTTTTTTTTTTTATCAATGAAATTGCTTTAAATCAGACTTGATTAGAATACTGTTGCCAAAATGTTTCCTGAGCTCTACTACTGATAGAATTGAAATGTAACATTATAGATAGAGCCATTTGGATACTGAGGTAAGTAACATGATGACCAGTGTACAATAGAGAACTCTGTAATTCTTTATAAGGTGTTGCGTTCTTGCAGAGTATGGTAGAGGATTTGGAAAACAGTGTTTGTATTCAGCACCGTAGGCGTTAAAAAATATAAAAGTGAGAAAAATAGGCCATGGTAGTATTTGTGACATTTAACATAGGGAGAAAAATAGGCCAAGGTAGTATTTTGTGACGTTTACCATAGGGAGAAAAAATAGGCCAAGGCAATATTTATGACATTTACCATAGGGAGAAAAATAGGCCAAGGTAGTATCTGTGACATTTACCATAGGGAGAAAAAATAGGCCAAGGTAGTATTTTGTGACGTTTACCATAGGGAGAAAAATAGGTCAAGATAGTATTTGTGACGTTTAATATAGCGAGAAAAAATAGGCCAAGGTAGTATTAGTGGGGCAGATAACAGAAAAATCTTGCAAATGACGATACACGCATCAAATTCGTCACAAGTGTCCTCCAAGGTATACTAATCAAATCTGCCCGATTGGCCAAATGAAAATCCAAGATGGCGGCCATCTTGAAAATGGCCGCCAAAATAACCACCCGAAGTAGATGTTTTGCCTAGAAATATTTGTAGCTGTCTGATTTGCATGATCTAAGTGTGGATTCCTATGTTTTGAAGCCTGCTGAACTATATTTTCCTGTTTAAAAAGCACTTTGAGACATATTTCTCAAGATGACCATCAAGATGTTTGTCTTTCTTTACATAGTGGGGCAGATAACAGAAAAATCGTGTAAATGATGATACAAGCATCAAATTTGGCGCAAGTGTCCTCCAAGGTATACTAATCAAATGTGCCCAATTGGCCAATTGAAAATCCAAGATTGCGGCCATCTTGATAACCACCCAAAGTAGATGTTTTGCTTAGAAATATTTGTAGTTGTCTAATTTGCATGATCTAAGTGTGGATTCGTATGTTTTGAAGCCTGCTGAACTATAGCTTCTGTTTAAAGTTATGCATACCGTGCTGCTGTTTCTCGATCTGCTACTGTTCACATATGCAGCTGCAGAGTGATGTGCAGGGAAGCTCTGCCTGAGAGCACTTTCATCTTCCTTTGCAAACCTTTTTACAGGAGCACTTTGTCAATTCTTTACAGCTTGCTGCAATCGGCGGTAGTGTTGTCCAATGTGTCTGCCATGCTTCTCCTTTCTGTGTCCACCCCCATTCAGCTGGACTGCTCATGTGTGGATTAAAGTGGATTGCCTGGCCCCAGATGATCCCAGCCTGGTAGGCTGCATGCTTTGCATGTTCTCTGAGGGCTGCCTGTGTTGGTGGAATTGAGTGTACGGCCTCTGCTTGCGGGCAAACAGATCTAGTATTGCTTCGTCCACACCAGTGGCTTCGCTTGATCTGTTGTACATGAGGACAACGAATCTTTCCAGCCTCTGCATGTCAAGATCACGAATCAATGTTGGATGCTGGCTGAGATTGATGAATGTTTCAGTAATATCATCAAAGTCTGCCATGCAGATTTCGCTCTTCCACGGAAGGCAGACACAATTTCACATCCAGTGAATGAGTGAAAGTAGGGGATCCCTCGAGCTTTCTCAAGCCCAATTGCAGAAACTACCTCATGGACTGGAATCCATTGCATATGGGCTCCTTGGCCAAAGGCAATCCACATTTCCTGAAGACCTAGTTTCTGGAAGGATGGCAGTACAGATATTGCTATGACTAGCACATCTGTGTCATTAGCTTTGATGATTATAGACTTGCTCCCGTCAGTCGTTGCATCCCTAGCTTAGAAGTTGTGATATAGCAAAGTCTGATTTCGACGCTCCATGATGGAGTTGGGACTTGATGTCTGCACCATGTTCAATCATGCATACAAACTGAAGCAGTGATGGTGGCACAGCCTATTCTTAGTCTTTGTCATGAAAATAGCCGCTGAAATTCGACTTCTGACAGAGCATGCCTTGTCTTATTATCCTAGCGGCTTTTGCTAGTTGGATCGCTTCACCATAACAGGATGCTTCTGATAGGATTGAACCTACATCAGTTTCAACAGCCAACAGAACTTCTCGTCCTTGGCGATTAGCTTGCAGCTGTGGAATGTGCAAAAGCAGCTGATCCTTGAGTCGAGTAGGTTGAACATCAGGCGAGTCAATACCAAGCTGTTCCAGCCTCTGCTTGTAAAGCTTGGTCAAATCAGCAAGCTTGAAAATCGGTGGCCTCTCACTGGCATTTTTCATCTCGCAGATGTAGGTGACTAGTTCAGAGAGAGCAAATGGATGTGCATCCTTCCAGTGTTCCTGTGCTTTTTCTTGCTCCCACACCTTTAGGTATGCCTGTTCTCGGTTATACAATGCCACCAAACAGCCAAGGTGATAATTCACTTCTTGGGCTACTACATCTCCTGCACTTAGTTTGGCAAGAAGTTTTGTATCACTGAGTGTTATGGCACATTCATTTATTCTCTTATTCACTTGCATTGTCATTGCTTCTCTAAGCTCCCCTCCTTCAGTTTCGCAGAAGAAGCATTCTTTTGTTTTAGTTTCTTGGAGCTTTCGTGGAATCTTACTTCTACTGCCGTCATCACTAGTACCTACATGACTTGCTCTTTTTTCAGCTCGGTGTAACTTTGTGTTGTTGAACAGAAGCCTGCAACTCTCATGATATTGTGCCTTATTTTTTCTCAACATTTCCTCTATCCCAGAACCTTCGTCAAGTCTTGCAGGGTCTAGCGTGATTGGTAGCGCATTGAGTGAGTGAAACAGAGGAATATTCTTTGACAGGTTCGTATATCCATCATCCCCTCTTCTGGCAGGATTGGCCTGGGGAGATTTTAGATCTTCTTTCTTAACCTCCTGACATAGGCAACACTTGATACAGTCTGTTTTCCATGATCGTCCAGTAGAGTTTGCATCCATGATTACGATGACGTTCAGGGTCGAGGGTTTATCCTTTTACCACCCTGTACATGTAAGAGTATAATAGGCCTCTTATGTCCTGTAATATACAATATGCACTTTCCTGTATGAGATACAACTAGGTTCTTGCACTGTGCCATACACCTAGTCCGATCGTTCATCCAGTGTCATAAGTCCCTTGCGATCTGTACACCATCCTTGGTTCGGCTCTCCCACGCTGGCACGTCCTGTCCATTCAGGTGCGGCTGCCTAACTGATTTGGGGTTGATTAGGCAGCATTTGGGATATTAGTAGGTTGTTGCAGTATGATGCCAACATAAATTTCCTACTTAGCTGACACTGAACCCCATGCTGAGTTTCACAGCAGTGATGTCACCAATGTGCCTTGGTAGTGCCCGACAATCACTCCTTTAATACAGTGCCTTAACCATGTTATAAACTAGAAAGTATACATCAGCAGGCTTAAAAACATAGGAATCCACACTTAGATCATGCAATTTGGACAACTACAAATATTTCTAAGCAAAACATCAATTTCGTGTGGTTATTTTGGCGGTCAACTTGAAAAATGGCCGCCATTTTGGATTTTCAGTTGGCCAATTGGGCAGATTTGATTAGTGTTCCTTGGAGAACAATTGTGCCAAATTTGATGCTTGTATCATCATTTGCACGATTCTTCTAAAAAATTACTCTTATCTGTCCCACTATATTTTGTGACGTTCACCATAGGGAGAAAAATAGGCCAAGGTAGTATTTGTGACATTTACCGTAAGATATGATTTATTAAATATGAAGCATTTCTTATAAACGATTTTGCCTTACAGTAAAACTTAACGACACAGTAAAACTTGACGCCTATTTTACTTCCTTATCGATAAATGTAACCCCATTAGAAAAGAGAATCTTGTGCAAAAACGATGATTTATAATTGAAACATACTGGAGTCACGACTACTAGATTTGAGAGCCTCACCAGGGCAAGATGATATGACCTTGACAGTTGTTGGCTGTTGACGTAATTTCAGCATAATTTAACCCAATTTAATTGCATGCATTTGGTAGAATTATGTAAATAACGTTTAATGATGAACTTTAGTCTTGGTTTATTCCATTTGCAATTACACAAAAGGAATTTTCTTTAATTTTCTAAAGTAATAAGGTAAGGTGAATCTAAAAGAAAAATAATTTTCCATTCTTTTGATTCTTTGCTTGTGAATTTAGATTAAATTAAGTATCAAATGACTAACTAACTTCTGTATGCAAACTTAGCAAGGTCAACAGTGCCTTTGATTCCTTAACGGTAGGTTGCCGCGGCAAAATAATATGACCTTTAGTTTCGTTGGTCGTTATATAATTTCAGTATAATTGCGCACATTTGATGATGATAACATTGACACGGTGAACTTAGTCTTGCTTTTGTTTATTTGCTTTTACGCAGGAGGAGTTTTCTTTCATTTTGCGAAAGGTAAAATAACCTAAACCAAGAAGAAAAATAGCTTCCATTTCATTCTTTGTCTGTGAATTTCGATCTAAGACTTGAATTTAGCATCAAATGACTAACATACCTCTGTATGCAAACTTAAGCAAAGTAACTGATAAGAGATTAAAAACTTCATTTAAAAGAGAAAAAGTAAAAAATGGGCCGAAGTTACTTCGGCGTAATCGAGTTTTCTGTACAGCTGCTAAAAGCGTATAAATAAAGCCCACCGAAAATAGATCTATCTTTCGTTGGTCTCGGTAAAATGCTGTGTGAACCGCGGCCTACTAAACTTTAACCACGGCCCGGTGGTGGCATATCCTACATCGTTGCCAGAAGCAGAATTATGCCTAACTTTAACCCTAAATAAAATAAAAAACTACTTAGGCTAGAGGGCTGCAATTTGGTATGTTTGATGATTGGAGGGTGGGTGATCAATATACCAGTTTGCAGCCCTCTAGTCTCAGTAGTTTTTAAGATATGAGGGCGGACAGAAAAAAGTCCGGACAGAATAAAGTGCGGACGGACAGACAGAGCCGGCACAATAGTTTTCTTTTACAGAAAACTAAAAAGAAAAATTCACCAGGACTGAAAATAAATGTTAGTTAAAGACTTTTCCGAGGTGGAAAACGAGGGCGCACCGGGAAATGTTTAGAGGAAGAGAAGCCTCCGGCAATCAGTAAAGATTTTATATTCGAAGAATTTCCTTGAGTTTGTTGGTCATCATCTGAAAAAAAAGAGAAAAATACAATAAAAAGACAAGAGTGGTAGAGGTTAATGCAACTAAGAGAGATATGTAAATGTGTCCATAAAAGCTAACATGGTCTTGTTGCTTGCTGGTGATAAGGAAATAACAAAAAATAGAAAAGAATTTTATATGAAATAATGGGCTAACGTTAATTTTCAAGTACCCTAAGGATATGTATTCAGGGCCATTGGAATCCATTAAATCATTCCTCTTTTATTCGTTTATGCTTTAGGTTATTCTTCAACAAGAAAAGTGCTAAATGGACTATGGACTAATTTTCCAGTGCCCTCCATATCATGGTCTTACAACATAACGGGATCATTTCCCGTAGGGGGACTTTGCAGCATCCCCTCGGCCCCTAGCTGCAACCCCTTTCATTCCTCTTACTGTACCTCCATTCATATTGTTTCTTCCATTTTACTTTGCACCCTCTCCTCACATTTGTCTCATAGTGCAACTGCGAGGTTTTCCTCCTGTTACACCTTTGTAACCTTTTACTCTCAATTTCCCTTTCCGCGCTGAATGACCTCATAGGTCCCAGCGCTTGGCCTTTGGCCTAAATTGTATGTTCTATTCTGTAACGGTGCCATTACACAGAGAACCATTTTCTGAGTAAAGCGACTCCCCTTCTCCTGCTGTTTGCTCCTAGTTTTGAGTTGTGTAACCATGACTACAAATCAGACATAAGACTAAGGTGCATCAGACGGGAAACGTTTTGGTCAGAAAATGTTTCTCAGTGTAATGTTACCGTTATTCTGTAATGCCTTTATGCAAATGACACAGGAAAAGCTATTCCATATAGCGTTATTTATTGTGAGAATCTGGTTATGTTAATCTGTGAGATTCTGGTTATGTTAATCAGATAGGCTCATAAAACAATAACAGGAATAGAGGAGGAATAACCTAAAGCGTAAAAGAAATAAAACGGGAATAATTTAAAGAATTAACTTATAACAGAGGAATCATTTAAACTAATCAAATGACCCTGGAAAATAGAACCATAATACAAATAGAAGAGGAATAATTTAGATTATTTAGATGGAACCCTGGCAAACAGAAATGCTGAGCAAATTTTAACCGTATTGTACGTGAAAATTATCATTTTTATCATTTGGCGCGTGAAAATGAATTTATCAGACAGATCAAAGATCAGTATCCCAGGGCATGGCCATACTGCATATACTCGACTTAGGCTGAATTCACAGTGTTTTAAATTTTAAACCCCGTAGGTGGGTTAGTGCCGATTACTCAAGGTTCTTTGCAGCGTCCCCTCGGCCACTAGCTGCAACCCCTTTCATTCCTTTTACTGTGCCTCCATTCATATTTCTTCCATCTTACTTTCCACCCTCTTTTAACAAGTCTCATAGTGCAACTGCGAGGTTTTCCTCCTGTTACACCTTTGTACCTTTTACTCTCTCAATTTCCCTTTCAGCGTTGAATGACCTCATAGGTCCCAGCGCATGGCCCTCGGCCTAAATTGCACAATGTTTTAAAATTGAGACAGGAGAGAGAGAGAGAGAGAGAGAGAGAGAGAGAGAGAGAGAGAGACTTGTTTATATAGGCATGTGTTGGATGAAGTCCATGTTATCTTGGATTGCCCTTGACTGCTTGACCTCAGAAAACTATCTGGAAATCAATTTTAGCTCTGTCGCGGATGTCATGACACGCGACAACATGTGCGAACTTTATAAATACGTATATTCCGTGAATAAGAGTTTACTTGAGAATGAATTGTAACTCTTTATTTTTTTTTCTTTGCTTTTTTATCTTTTGTTTCTTTGTTTTTACTTGACATGATCTTACGGACCACCAAGTAGCAGACGCTTATTTTTCCAAGAAATGTTACCCGCTATTCCATTATGAAAGTATGTAACTATCTTTGATTTTTCCGTATATTGTTGTGAACTTGTATGGAATTTGCGTCAACAACACTAGAATAGCTAATGTCCTCTCTCTGCCTTAAGAATATTCAGTGGACGTGTGTGAAAACAGCAAAAAAAAAAAAAAAAAAAAAAGTCATTTTACTAATAAGATAAATATTCATTAAAAAACAATGTTAAAAATCTCAAAACAAGT
>NC_089799.1:20266331-20281331 GCF_040412425.1 Macrobrachium rosenbergii
TATGGGGAGAGGTTCTGTTAAGTACCAAGTCCAATTCGCATGAATTCAATGACGTAATGTTTAAGAATTCAAACAAATCGATCCTGCACACTACATTATTCATAACATCATGGCAATCATTTAACAGTGCTTGGTCTCGGACTACCGTAAAAGCTTCCTTATTGGCGGAAACCAATACTAGAGCTGACAGATTATTAATAATAGGTGTCGAGACGTTAGATACATACGTGGGAAAAGGCGAAATTTTATACGCTTTCCACGCGTCTGATGGGTTGAAAGGAATGTCGATTACGATCTTATCAAGGTCAACTTTAACTGTAATCAAGCTGTAATAAAACTCAACTTTATGGAAATCTACTACTGGAACATAGCGCATTTTATCGTGAGCATTATTGATAATCTGAGTAAGATCTTTAATCGGTAACAAATGAGAGACAACACGCCTTTAGCAGCAAGTGTTATAGCTTCCACGTAATCTTTTGATTTTTCGATAAAGCTTGAAACTCTCGAGTATACATGATTAATTTTAGCGTGATAATACATCAAAGTTGCTAACAAAACTTGAGTGTCATGAACCTGATTGAAACGTCGTGACTGTTCATTTACTTTACTGATTACGCTGTTCAAAGCTTGAATTTGTTTGTTTAGTTCTCCTGCTAATACCTCTTGTTGATGTTCCAGATTTTCGATTTTAACCCCGTGATCGCGAAGTTTTAAACGATTTGAAATCCCTAACCCAAGACCTGCTGGAACCAACCAAATTTAATGCCGCTAGAACAAGTGGGTTACGCCTTTCTGTAACGTCATGAGGTATTGACCACATTAGCAAATCACGAGCCAAGATTTCAGCTTCGCTTGTTTTATTCCTTAATTCCCAGAAAAGCATATTAATTGTGTCACTGACTTGATTCGGCGACGTTGGATCACTGCTAGCTAAGAATGATTTATGCAAGTCTGCCAGAGATTGATAAAAAAGAGTCAATTCTGATTTCAAAGTTATTACTTCATTTTCGCTAGTAAAAATGGCGTTCATATTGACTTCTAAAACTATATTACTGCCAGTTAGAAAGAAATTATTCATTTCCTGTACTATAGAACCATGATGTAAAGTTATTTCAGAACTCTTCCCAGCTACGATAAACATTGAGAGGAATAGTGCATGGTATAATTTGACAAGCTTCATGTTGGAGCCTGCAAAAAAAATAACTTGTAAATAATGAAACAAAAACATCGCATCATTCAAATGATGTAAAAATTCACACAATAATTAACTTTTTCATAACAAACCATTGTCTTAAGCTCTCACATGAGAGATAGATACTGTTCGAACATCCGTTGAATCGGACTGATTCCGAATTTTAAGTCGGTTACCTATTAAAACTTCTATAACTATGAAAGGACCTTCAAACTTAGGCAACAATTTCCAATTTAACCCTTTTCTAACATAGACTTGTACATATACTATATCTCCTTCTTGGTAAGGCTTTGTGACCTTAGCTTTTTATCATGTGCATTCTTCATTAACACTTGAGCCTGTAAGAGGTTTTGATAAAGTGTTTGATATCTACTTCGGCTAACATCTATTATATCCTTCAACGGATCTGATAAACTAGATGTCGGGGATAATATGTGAAAAGGTGACCTAGCAGGTATCCCATATACAGCTTCATGGGGAGACATACGGATTGAAGTATGATAATTGTTATTTAGGTACTGGACACCGTGGGTATTGCAATATCCCAGTTTGGGTCCATACCGCCTATGTTTACACGCAGTATGTCTAGCACCTTTCTATTAACCCGTTCTACCAATCCATTAGATTCAGGATGGTATATCATCGTATTGACTTTCTTTATTTGCAGAATTTCGCACAATGAGTTAAGGAAGTGATTATTGAATTCTCCACCTGAGTCAGAGATTATTATATTTGGAATTCCATGTCTGCATATATAGCACTCGTAAAACTTCCTAGCGCACTCAATGGCTGTTTTACTTTTTAGTGGTATTAATTCAGTATACCGTGTAAGGGCGTCAATGATAACCAAGAGGTTTTTATTCCCCGGTCTGTCTCGTAAAACCTGTCAATAAATCAAGGTGTACCCTTTCAAAAGGTTTGCTAGGCACGGGATAAGTTCCGAGACCTACAGGATTCTTAGTATGGCCCTTGTGACGGAAACATATATCACAGTTTTTAATATATGTCCTAATATCTTTTAACATAGTAGACCAGTAAAATAATGACTTGGCCTTTTGAGAGGTTATTTCGAACCCAGGATGACCATGCAGAGGATGGTTGTGAAGCCATTTCAGAACGATTGGGATTAATGTGATAGGTACAACCACCTGGTCGTTAGTTAACTGTGTTGAACTCCTGGTTCTCCTAGCCACGGATCGGCATAGAATGTTATCCTTAATCAAGAAATATTGATTCGTATATTTCACATATTCCTTATCATCTGATTCCTATTTAATGCATCTATTATTACTCTTAATTTCTGATCTTTCATTTGTTCTTGTCGTACTGAATCTAGATTCCATTCTATATCTGTAATATTCTCTGTTGCTTGGGCTAAAGATTGACCATTTTCGATAGCAATTTTCATAGCTTGCGAAGGAATTGGAATTTCTTCTAGATCAGCGAAAGGTATTGAGTGTGTTGGTACTGGGTTACGAGATAGCGCATCTGCGATTACGTTTGCTTTACCGGGTAAGTATCCAATTTTAGCTCCAAAGTCCTGGATAATCATGTGCCACCGAGTTCTTTTAGGACTATGATTGAAACCTTTAAAAAAAGTCAGTAAGGGGCTTGTGATCAGTTAGAACTTTGACACTATACCCATAGATTATATATTTAAAATGTACCAACGAATTAGCAATGGCGAGGCATTCCTTATCTATTACTGCATATTTCTTCTCTGACATTTTTAATTTGCGAGAATAAAAAGCAATGGGGAAAAACTTATTGTCATGCCACTGGAGTAACACACCTCCTACTCCTTGATCTGATGCGTCGGTTGCAATAATAAACTCTTTAGTAAAATCGGGAAATTTTAAAATAGAGCAGAACTGATTTTTTCTTTCAAGGTATCAAAAGCAATTTGATGTTGGGATTCCCATTTAAAAGTTACGTCCTTCCTTATGAGATCAGTTAAAGGAGCTGCTATTACTGAATAATCTCGGATAAACCGACGATAATAACCCGAAACCCCGAGAAATTGCTGTATGGCTTTAACATTAGTAGGAACGGGAAATTTACTAATAGCAGAGATTTTATCATGGACTACTTTAAGACCTTGCCGAGATACCATGAAACCCAAATAGACTAATTCGTCTTTAAAAACTCACATTTAGAAATTTTTACTTTTAGATGATGTTCTCTTAACCTTTGAAGGACTATTTCTAGTTTACTTAAATGCTCCTCCAAGGTGTTGGAAAATATAACTAAATCATCCATATAAGCATGGAGAATATTCCCTAGTAAATCTCCGAACACTATATTGATCATTCTAGTGAACGTAATAGGAGCACAACGTAGCCCAAATGGCATACGTAGGAATTCATAGTGACCTCTAGCTGTACTAAAAGCAGTGTACTGGGTACTATCCTTAGCTAAGGGTATCTGGTGAAAGCCTTTAAGTAAGTCCAAGGAAGTAAAAATTTATTCTGTCCTAATAGAGACAAAATATCATCTGTGCAAGGTACTGGGAAACGATCAGGGATAGTTTGGTCGTTAAGCTTATGAAAGTCAACACAAATCCTCCAGGTTTTATCCTTTTTGGTACTACTATCAAGGGAAAATTATAAGGGCTGTTAGATTTCTTAATAACCCCTCTTTTAACATTTTATCTACCTCAACATTGATTTCATTCAGAAATTTGGCCGGTAGACGGTATGAAGGCACGTAAATGACCTGGTCTTTATCCTTTAAACGAATTTGATGTTCGATGACTTCCGTTTTGCCTAAAGCTCCAGTACTAGTAGAAAAAACATCACTATATTTGGATAAAAGATAAAAAAATTTCTTGCTTATATCCCTATCTAAAATGTCTGCTTTGATTTTGCCTTTAATTACCTTTTTTTTAAAAGAGATTCGTCTGTTGCTGATTCAGTGGAGTTAATTTCAGCAACTGTAAGGATTCGATGTTTATATGCTTCGATATTGACAATATGTTGATTTTCATGTACTGTTAAAGCAGCATTTAAGTGATTAAAAACTTCAATGTTAACCCGATGATCAGAATTTACTGTGTATAATGCTTGCGTGACTGAAAGCCCATTGATCTTTAAGGTATCAGGAAGAATTAAAACCTCTGAGCCTGGCAATTTTCTTTTAACCTTGACCGTGAGATACGATGGTGTGTTTGGCTCAATGGTTTGTGCGAACGCAGCAAGGACGGGTGCCTGAGAGTTATGTTGGGTTGCTGTAACAATATCATCGCTTATGAGACAAGTGACTGGCTCTTCGATATACGTTATCTTCTTACTCTCTGTCTCCTTCTGATCCAAAACAGATTTCAATGTGTGTGAAGACCGATAGAATTTCCTTTTATGAACACTCCGTGTTTTGCGGGTGTTAAAATTACGTTATGTAATGACATTGATGGATATCCCATAATAACTACTGGGTACATATTAATATTGCCAACAATGATAAAGGTATCCGTAAAAGTACGTTGCCCCAACCTGTATTGTATCTGAGATGTACCAATTACATCTAATTCATTATTGCCTATTCCTGACAAACAACATCAGAGCGTTCGATGGGAAATCTTGAAAATAAAAGGTGATGGGTACGTAAATCCATTATATTACGTGGACTACCTGAATCAAAAAACAGGGTGAAATGCTTGTGTTCTAAGCTAACTGCATGCAAAGTGGGTCTAACTTCTTCTGAGCCAATAATAGCGTGTATTTTGCAAAAATCTACGGACCATGCTCTGCATGTTTGGGAGACACTACCTCGATTTCTGGAAAATTCTTGTCTTCACACATATCTTGGAGAACATTAAACTTATTATCTGATTCAAAAAGTGATGATAACCCAATATCACTCTCCTCCCCTTTAAGCTGGCTATGTGGTGTTTGTCTGCCCGCCGGCATTCGGAAAATTCACTGACGCATTATTGTTTGGAACTGCTGAGCCTGAAGTTGGCTTTCCCGAGGAACGATTTGAATGTACTTGTTTCTGACCTGCATTACTGTTCTGCTTGTAATGTTTGTTCTTTCCCCATGGTACTGTTGCTTTTTAGCGTCATTACCAGTGTTTTGAATGTTTGTGTTACTGTTTAAATTCTTCTTTCTTGCATTGCAATGACTATACTTATGATGCGTACTGTTATGGATTGAACAATAGCGGGACCTACACTCATTTATCACATGACCAGGTTTTTTGCAATTGTAACAAATGACTGCTGATGGATTATTAGTGACTAAGTTAACCTGTTGCGGTGATGTAGACGCATGATTTTTGTTTTCTTGCTTTGTAAAATCCTGAATCAGAGAAGGATCGAGATCTGTACACTTGGACAAGTGTTTCCGAACTTGCCTATAGATATCTAATTCTGAGCTATCTGATTGTAATTTTTCATCAAAACACTTAACCAAAGGTTCAGGTAACATTGCTGTTACAAGTGTTAAATAGAATAATACAGGATTCTGTAGGGAAGTGGTGGGGTCGCTCCCACTTGGGGTTGGAGGAGTCATTTTCCTACTAAGTTTCCTATCCGCACGCCTACTCTCTAAGTGATCTTGAAACCTATATGAATAAACACGGCCGCTACGTAACCTCATAAATCTAAACCAGGAACGCAAGTAAATAACAACCGAGATTCATATAACCGCTAAAAAATAACATCACTTATGAAAAATGCATCATAAAATACAATAATGAAAAGTAATAAATGCACTTTCCTGAAAAAGAACAGAGTTAACAATGTGTCAGGCGTAAAAATAAAAGGACACAAAAGTATGAAAAAAATGAGGTATCAGGAACCGCTACGTCTGCAAGGCAAAGGTATTAATCTACGGCACTGCTCACCTTATATCAGCAACCTGCCACTCGAGACCCGAACACTGTAAATGAATATACCAACTGTTATAAATAATGGCTGTACTTAGCTTTTTATTGGATTCTGGTAAGTAGGTCGACGAGGTTCCTCTGCTGTCCAACTTCCGTCTGGCTAGATACACGTCATCGAAGGGATGTTATTGTGGATGTTGAACTTCTTATGTTGATGAATGTTGATTGCAGAAACCTCAAGGAACAACGTGGAGTGTTGATGTGCAATGTTGCGTAGATTTGTGTAGATTTCTCTCTCTCTGCCATGCGTTGGGGTAGATGTGTTGTGAAGGTCAGATGTTTTCCTCGCTTTTTCGTTGTTGATTGTTTTCTTTCCGTCTGCCTGTAACCATGTCGTTTATGAAGATGACAATTGTCTATGGTTTTTTGGGCATCTCGCCGTATCGGAGCTTCCGTTTACCAAATGTAGACGCCATGTAGAGGTGCTGCCAGAAAGCTCTGTTGTGACCGCTGTTGTGTATGCTGCCACCACTGTTATAAGAAGGTATTTCATCAGAAATTCCTCCTGGTGTTTAGTTATAAGGACTGTGTTTGGAACTCAGTCAGAGTTTGGTTATGACATCTTCAGTTTCTTCATGGCTGTAGAATAAGACTGTTTTTGGAAAATCGGACCAATGTTCTGCAGGATTTCAGACAAACTCCATAGTGGTTTTTCTTGTATTTCGTATAAAGACTTATTTACAAAAGAATACAATTGGTCTGCACAGGATGATCTCCCATGTCGATCTAATATCTAAGCTGTCACACTTTTACATAGCAAGACTAAGATGCACACACACGAACAAACATATGACCTCGTTCCCAAGGACTTCCCACGGCTACGTGACTTTGCCTTCAGCTCTGAGCAAAAGGAGAACGCTGAGTTTATGCAAACGCATGCTAATGTATGATGACGCACTGTCTTAAAGCACTACACAGGTACTTATTGATGACGTCTGCGTCTGGTTTGACCAAACGGAGATTTCACAATAGCCTTCCTTTCATGATCAGTACAGATATACATGTTGGGAATTATCTTAGATTTACTAAGAAACGTAGTTTCTTTAAATGTGGCATAAATGAAATATGACATATACATATATCACCAGGCGAACCATAGGGAAAGGCGTCATACTCAGGTACATTTATTTTGCCAATAATTCACGATTCATAATCGCATCCTCAAGGCTATAATAAAGATACAGACGAACTTTAAAACCAAACACCGAATAACCCATTAAAATTGCGCAATATTTAATCAAATTTAATGAACATCAGTATGTACAAAACTTGAAAATAATTTATGAACATCTTAAAACAGGAAATTATACTAAACACTAAAAATATGTACAAAATATCTGTAAGATTCTAAAAACAGTAAAATTGTATAAAATAATAAAAAAGTAATTCCATTCTGTATCTTATCCTCGCAAAGGACGGGCAGTGACTGAAAGAGTTTCGTACAAACAAACAACGCACCTTACGCAATAAACAACTGAACAGAGGAGGATTGCTTATTCAAAGACGGAACTATCTTTTTTATCATAATGTACTCCAAGATTGATAGGTCGTTTTCATTATGTACTTGACCTATAATTGCAAAGTCCTTATCATCAATATATGTTTTACATGACTTAGAATGGTTCCTAATATTTGAATGTTCGGGATTACTTAATCTAATGCCCGTTCTAAAACTTACGCCCCTGTGAGAATTTATTCTCACTTTGAATAGCCTCTTCGT
Source organism: Macrobrachium rosenbergii (assembly GCF_040412425.1). Classification (NCBI taxonomy): domain Eukaryota; kingdom Metazoa; phylum Arthropoda; class Malacostraca; order Decapoda; family Palaemonidae; genus Macrobrachium; species Macrobrachium rosenbergii. The sequence goes on from NC_089799.1 coordinate 20,274,131, forward strand.
ATAACCCACATAAGTCCCGTGATCACAACTCGGGCACGTATATATATAAATAACATTAGATTTTAGAAGAGGGCTAAGGCGGTCTTTCATTTTGAACAGAGATCCGATCGTTAATGGGTTTTTTGGAACGATTTTAAGGTTTAAGGCTTGGAATTTTTTTCGAATTATTGTCAGGAACTTTTTTCTGAAAAGGTCATCATGAAAAAAAGGGAAGCTCGCAAACATTTTTAATTTTGGTGGTGTCAAAACTGATGGTACCCCCATGAACCCCGCATCTAGCATTTTCCTAAGCATTTTAAATAATAGTTTGTCTGGGAAGCAGTTATTTTTAAGATATTGGAAAAAAAAAGTTAATTTCCTCATTAAAAATAAACCAATGAGAGGTATGGGTGAAGGCCCTGTGGAGGAGAGTTAAGATAGTGTTGAGTTTAAAATTATAAAAACAAGAACTATATAAGTTGATACCTAACCCAGTAAAAGTCTTTTTCTAACAACCCCAGTGTAGAAGCCTTGTTCATTCCTGGACACCAAAACATCTAGAAAGGGAAGCTTGTCATTTCCTTCTTCGTCAAGTGTAAATCTGATATTACACTTGATGGAGAAAGAAATAACAAGCTTCCCTTTCTAGATGTTTTAGTGTCCAGGAATGAACAAGGCTTCTACACTGGGGTTTTTAGAAAAAGACTTTTCCTGGGTTAGGTATCAACTTTTATAGTTCTTGTTTTTATAATTTTAAACTCAATACTATCTCAACTCTCCTCCACAGGGCCTTCACCCATACCTCTAATTGGTTTACTTTTAATGAGGAAATTAACTTTCTTTCCCAATACCTTAAAAATAACTGCTTCCCAGACAAACTATTGTTTAAAATGCTTAGGAAAATGCTAGATGCTAGGTTCATGGGGGTACCATCAGTTTTGACAGCACCAAAATTAAAAATGTTTGCGAGCTTCCCTTTTTTTTCACGACGACCTTTTCAGAAAAAAGTTCCTGACAATAATTCAAAAAGAATTCCCGGCCTTAAACTTTAAACCGTTCCAAAAACTCCATTAACGATCGGATCTCTGTTCAAAATGAAAGACCGCCTTAGCCCTCTTCTAAAATCTAATGTTATTTATAAATATACTTGCCCGAGTTGTGATCACGGGACTTATGTGGGTTGTATGAAGAGGCTATTCAAAGTGAGAATAGATTCTCACAGGGGCGTAAGTTTTAGAACGGGCAGTAGATTAACAAATCCCGAACAGTCAAATATTAGGAACCATTCTAAGTCATGTAAAACATATATTGATGATAAGGACTTTGCAATTATAGGTCAAGTACATAATGAAAACGTCCTAACAATCTTGGAGTTCATTATAATAAAAAAGATAGTTCCGTCTTTAAATACGCAATCCTCCTCTGTTCAGTTGTTTATTGCCTCAGGTGCGTTGTTTGTTTTTACTAAACTCTTTCGGTCACTGCCCGTCCTTTGCGAGGATAAGGTACAGAATGGCCTTACTTTTTTATTATTTTATACAATTTTACTGTTTTTAGGATCTTACAGATATTTTGTACATATTTTTAGTGTTTAGTATAATTTCCTGTTTTAAGATGTTCACAAATTATTTTCAAGCTTTCTACATGCTGACGTTCATTAAATTTGATTAAATATTGCGTAATTTTAATGGATTATGCAGTGCTTGGTTTTAAAGTTCGTTTGTATCTTTATTATAGCCTTGAGGATGCGATTATGAATCGTGAATCGTTGGCAAAATAAGTGTACCTGAGTACGGCGCCTTTCCCTATGGTTCCCCTGGTGAGATGTACTTAGAGCTGCAGCTCTGTCTTCTAAGGATATATATATATATATATATATATATATATATATATATATATATATATATATATATATATATATATATATATATATATATATATATATATATATATATGTATAAATATATATGTATATATATATATATATATATATATATATATATATATATATATATATATATATATATATATATATATATATATATATATATATATATATATATATATATATATATATGTGTGTGTGTGTGTGTATGTATATATGTATCCTATGTGTGTCTGTGTTGCGTAATCGTAAGTAGCCTATAGGGACATCTGATACGTCAAAGAAAATTCTCTCTCTCTCTCTCTCTCTCTCTCTCTCTCTCGCTGGAGTAGATTCCCGAATTAAAGGGAGATTGAACTCGTCGAAACCTGTTGCTCTACATCAGTCAAGGTTTGCTCACTTTGATGTTACATCGATTCTGATCTATATTTAGGCGCCTCTCCTCATGTCTTGTTTGGGATTCATGGGTTTTTTAATCACTTTCCCCTTTTTCATAATAAAATGGGTTACACGAGGCTTCTTTTTCAAAGAGAGACTGCGAGCGATAGGTATCGCTGAGGCACAACGATTGAAAGGGATTCAGAGAGAGAGAGAGAGAGAGAGAGAGAGAGAGAGAGAGAGAGAGAGAGAGAGAGTGGGGAGCCGTTGTATATACTGTATAGTTTGTAATATTTTCATTGCAGAGAATATGAAAGGTAGGCAAACGGGCAAGTTAACGTATACCTTATGAATACTAATAAATCTAAATGAACTGAAGACACTAACATGTTACAAATTGAAACTTTTCGTGAAAGAAGTGTTAAAATGAAACTGGTAACATGTTAATTTTTCTTACAAAGGTTAAGTTGACATGTAATATCCTCTCAGTGAAAAATGGTAGTGCTGTGAATATGAGCAATATGGACCAAATAAGTCATAGTATATTCCATATGAATTACTATTCTTGTTCGCTTGATGTGTTCATTTAGGAAGTTCTTTTGTTTACGCAAGCGTAACCCAGTGGTCAATTTTCATGAATCATACAACTAATATATACATAGAGAAAAGTGAATTATTTAATAAATAAGGGGTGTAATTGTTTACTACTATTATATTTAAATCGTCCTTACCTGACTTAACTGTTTTCATTCGCAACTCTTAAGCATGCTGATGCTACCGACAGTGTGACGTTTTCTTGCATCAGGTTTGATATTACTCAGTTTCCTAGGAGTTTTGTCTTGGCTACAAGTAAAATGTGCAATAGCTATGCCGGTGACAAATTCTTGAGATGTATGCTAGTATTGCACCAGCCCCGGTTTTTTTTTTCCGCCATGCCCCTAGTTTCTGTTGTAGTTTGGCTATGGGAAACATAGTGAGATTATTTTGAAGAAAAATTCTATGGTTAGTTTTTTAAGATATGGCGTCCCACGTTTTTCAGGGAAAGGTCCTAGTACTCGGTTACATCTCGGGGAAAATGCTGCCCTGTTCAGTTACAGAATCCTCTGATCTCCAGACATTTACGCGAGGAGCAATTTCATTCGTGTTCTCTGCTGCTGACGTCTCCTGATTTTCTGGTGAATCGGTTTTATTTTCTATCCCCTCATATTTACTTCTATATTTATCACCAACCATTTCCTATAATTTGTCACTTTCTGCTGGTTGATTTCACTTTGGAACCCCCTTAGGTTTATAGTCTGTTGACTTCGCAGCTGAAGATTCGCAGAAAGAAAAAAGAAGGGAAACAGGAAAACTGGCTTTATAAAACGATTGTCAATCAACCAACAGCAATACATTGTCGTTAGGATCGTATTGTTAAGCAATGTAGCTCCATCAGCTCATATTTTATTGAAAAGTTTTTCATATTTTTTATTCATTTCATTACATAACAAAAAAGTATGTATTTTTCTGATGGTTATCATTTCAATATTATTATTATTAGGGAAAAATCAAATCTGATATTAATATTTGGGTATTCAGCGACATTCATAAAATTGTAACATTTTGTTTATAAATATATAAGTATATATATATATATATATATATATATATATATATATATATATATATATATATATATATGTATGTATGTATACATACATATATTCGAACGCAAAGGAAGATACATTTTTGCTCAGTGTTGAAAGTAAACACGACAGGTGAGTTTCCTTGCTCTTTGTCGTCTCAGGTAGGATCAAGCAGGCAGGTTGCATCACCCCGGCCCACTCATGCGCAGAGGAGATGAATAGGTGTGGATTATAGGGTCTTTTCGTCCATAGGGTGAAATCTGTAGAGAGATGTTACGCAGTCTTCTGAGTCTAAATCATCCAAGTAATTATTCAGTGGTTAATAATTTTCCTGTGATAACCCTGGTTCTGTTCCCATGATAACTCTCTTGTTTTCCCACGATAACTCTGGTTCTGTTTCCCACGATAACTCTGGTTCTGTTCCCACGATAACTCTGGTTCATTTCCCATGATAACTCTGGTTCTGTTCCCATGATAACTCTGTTCTGTCTGAATGCTGGAGCCTGAAATCACATTTACTGTCATAGACTGTACTACCAAACCCTTCAGAATGAACAGATTAATAATGTTCCCATTCCAGATGCCAGTTTTGGGAATCCCGTGCGATTCCAGGGAACAGTTTATCCAGGATTCGTGTTCAGGCCGTGCGATCAGGCTGAGGAAAGTCGCATGCGGAATCCCTGGGACTAGATTAGCTTAGGCGCAAATGGCCGACATGAAACCAGACCGGAATCTGACAGGAACTCAAGGGAAGACCAAAAGGGGAAACTAGCATGTAGAGCCTTCTTTTAAAGTTTACGTAGGGCCAATTTATTACATTCGTTTTGTGATAAGTGATTCCCTTCACCATGAATACTTTTTCCACTTTTTTAGTTGTCAGTAAAAGAAAGCTATTGTGCCAGCTTTCTGTCCGTCCGCACTTTTTTCTGTGCGTACTTTTTCTGTCCGCCCTCAGAGCTTAAAACTACTGAGGCTAGAGGGCCATAATCGTGCTTCCGGCAGCGATTTAGTATAGGTCACCACGGGGCCGTGGTTAAAGTTTCATGGGCCGCGACTCATACAGCAATATATCGAGACCACCGAAAGATATATCTATTTTCGGTGGCCATGATTATACTCTGTACAGTAAACTCGATTGCGCCGAAGAAACTTCGGCGTATTTTTTACTCGTTTTTTTTTCATTTTTTTTATTACAGGATGGAAAATAGCACTGCAGAGCAAGTAAAGGCTTAGCTTAGCTGCATGCCAGCTTCTGTGCAGATAGAAAAGTTGGTGAATTTGGAAGGCACCATGCTAACCCGTTATGAAAAAGCAGTCTGTAGACGCCAGTGCTAAGTTTAGCCATTTATCAATAAATACTCATAACCATGAGTATTTAAGTCATGTCATTACTTGGCCATTTATCAATAAATACTCATAACCATGAGTATGAAAGTCACGTCATTACTTGGCCATTTATCAATAAATACTTATAATCATGAGTATTAAAGTCACGTCATTACTTGGCCATTTATCAATAAATACTTATAACCATTAGTATTAAAGTCACGTCGTCACTTGGCCATTTATCAATAAATACTTATAACCATGAGTATTAAAGTCACGTCATTGCTTGGCCATTTATCAATAAATACTTATAACCATGAGTATTAAAAGTCATGTCATTACTTGCTCATTTATCGATAAATACTTATAACCATGAGTATTAAAGTCACGTCATTACTTGGCCATTTATCAATAAATACTTATAACCATGAGTATTAAAGTCACGTCATTACTTGGTCAGTTATCAATAAATACTTATAACCATGAGTATTAAAGTCACGTCATTACTTGGCCATTTATCAATAAGTACTCATAACCATGAGTATTAAAGTCACGTCATTACTGTGCCAAACGATTGAGTGTTCTAGTGAGCAATTGGGGTAAATTTCAAACTCTTAACAAGCGGGAATTTAAAATATCTATTTTCTCTATAGTCACGTCGGGCACTCTGGAGTCTCAGTAGCGTGAAGATGATGAGGCAGTATTTACTCTCAAGCTGAGAGGCTCAGACGTAGAGCACGTCAGTCCTGCTTAGATGTGACCGTCGTTAGAGAGAGCATTATATATATATATATATATATATATATATATATATATATATATATATATATATATATATATATATATATATATATATATATATATATATATATATATATATATATATATATGTATATATATATATATATATATATATATATATATATATATATATATATATATATATATATATATATATATATATATATATATATATATATATATATATATATATATATATATATATATATATATATATATACATATATATATATATATATATATATATATATATATATATATATATATATATATATATATATATATATATATATATATATATATATATATATATACATATATATATATATATATATATATATATATATATATATATATATATATATATATATAAAACATCACTGTTCAAGATTTTCTCTTAACCATTAGTAGGAGAGAAATAAGACATTAGTCGGTGCCAGACGAGAGAGAGAGAGAGAGAGAGAGAGAGAGAGAGAGAGAGAGAGAGAGAGAGAGAGAGAGAGCTGGCCACACCAGTGTAAGTGCAAACAGTATAGGAGACAATTTTGCTTTTACTTCAATTAGAGTGGGAACAGAGAACACAAATTGCGCAAAAGCTCGTATCAAACAACCTGTTCTAAATAAAAAGGAAAGGAAAAGAAACAGATCATCTCAGACAAGACTTCATCGCTCGCCTGTCACTTTCATTTGATAGTGTCTAAATCACAACTGCAATACCGTAACTTTTTTTTATCACGTTTAAAAAACCGTGAGATTTAATTCTTCACTTTTTTATACAGTTCACGTCAGCAGAGAAACACTCTTGTATGACCTCGGTAAGCAAAGGATTAAAAACAATCCTTTGTTTTTTTTTTTATTTCCTTTGCAATGCTTTTACTGGAATTAATGTACAATACGGCTTATCATCCTCGTGCCCAGTTTTATGTTTATTTTCGCGGTTTCCATCCCTTTCATAAATGAAATATAAATAATTTCACGTACTTTCCACAGTTACTCTTTGTTTAGTAAAAGGGAAAATTATAAATTTTCCCTCCTGTAGATAATGCTTGCGTTACTCTGGCATAACTGATATTCATTTTCATCTGTTAGTATGATTTTTCATATCTGCATCACTTTTAGATTTGTCGCCTCTTTCTACTGTCGTCAGATGATCTGATATTTATTTATCGTTACCGTTTCCACACTTTTATATTTCTGGTCGTTTTAT
>NC_089799.1:20288831-20296331 GCF_040412425.1 Macrobrachium rosenbergii
CACAAAAGGGAACGAGCGGGGAACCAGCAGTTCCCGCAAAACCATCACTTAACGTGACAATATTATATATATATATATATATATATATATATATATATATATATATATATATATATATATATATATATAATATATATATATTTATATATGAGATCGTCCGTATTACCTGAATTATATTCTTATATTCGACGGTAAATGACATCTGTATACCATATTATATGGGATAGCTGTATGAAGTAAATTCAACTGAAATCATTTTAAAACCGTATACATTTCTACAAATACATCTGTGATGCTTGGGATTCGAAGGTAATCACATCGATTAGAGAAGGAAATTGCTTTGCCTTATTTCGTTGAAAGTAAAATTGTATTTAGTTTGTGCCTAGTGAGAAATATAGAGAACTGTAAGAGACCAAGGATCAGACTATAGAAACGATTTATATTATGATATAATTATGAATTATGATAGGTAATGTCTCGTATAAAATTTCTTATAACTTCTAAAAAGAAAATTTTCGTTCAACAAAGTCATCTACAAATGCTTTAATCAAACGAACATTAAATATTTGCAAACACCCGTTGAAAAATAATAAAGAGAAACAGACAAAAATTATTTCAAAAGATTCGGTTTTTCTATGTGAATTTTTCGCAAATGAAAACCGACAATATGTTCCCAGTTTTTAAAGAATATTTAACTCACTTTCACATACAGGTTTCTGTTTTTCCATATATTTTCCCTCTGTATTCCAGGTTTATTGACGTTTCATTTAACACATCAATATTTTTTTTTTTATCTCTCGAATCCGTGACAGTATTCCTACAGTCGATCTTTCTGGCCTAAATAGAATTATACATAAGATCTTTGAGAAACCTTATAGAGAAAAAAATAACCTGACTTACCTGTTAATTAGTTGTTTGCAAAGATGATTATTCTCTGATAGAAGAATGAAGCTTCTAGTTTGCTCTTCTCCTCACCTCTTTTTCTCTTTATTAGAACTCCTCACCTGTCCTTCTCTCTCTTTCTCTTTATTAAAACTCCTCACCTCTCTTTCTCTCCCTTTCTGTTTATTAAAACTCCCTCACCTCTCCTTCGCATTCTTTGTCTTTAATTATAATTCTCTTTTTGTTCTTTGTTCAGCCTATTTTAACGCCTCAGTTTTGTAAAGCTTGTTCAGCCTATTTTAACGCCTCAGTTTTGTAAAGCTAGATAACAAATAACATTCTCAAACATTTCATTTTCCTAATGACGGGGAATGTATGCTGTACTATAGCAAGAAAATAATCTCGGAACAAAGACGTTAAAAACAATATGGATGAATAAAAAATAAACCAGCGACTTGGCAAGTAAGGAAATAATTAAGTAAAAATCAGTTTAAAAAAAGGGATAGATAAATAAATGAGAAATCGTGATAAAAGTCAGTAAACATATTAAAAATAACAAAGCGCCAGCAAATGTATTCTATCTCTCATCACCAAACTCCCGTGAACACTTAACTTTTAAGCCATCTTTAAGTTCAGTAATAAATTAAATTAGGCGAGAAATTGATCAGGCAGACTGCGCAGCGAAGAAGAAACATCTAAAAAATGTACCAGTTTTCACTTGAGAGAGCGCGAGGTAAGACGTGAAAAATGGGTCTTAGATTAAAAGAAATTCAGTTCGTGGAAAATTTTAATTCGTTTCCGGGTTTGTCGTTTTCCGTCGGAAATATGAAGATATTATTTATATCTCTTAGTTCAAGTCAAGAGGTAACCAAAGACTTACATTGTTATAATCTGAGAGAGAGAGAGAGAGAGAGAGAGAGAGAGAGAGAGAGAGAGAGAGAGAGAGAGAGAATATGCGAGTAATTAAGAATGATGATTATGACGACAGTTTACCAAAATTCCCATGATTAGTAATTCCCTAGAGACAGGAGGATTTCAAATAACTATAATTTGTGTGTTTGTTTTGTGTGTGTGTGTGTGTGTGTGTGTGTGAGAGAGAGAGAGAGAGAGAGAGAGAGAGAGAGAGAGAGAGAGAGAGAGATAGAGAGAGAGAGAGAGAGAGAGATAGTTAAGAATGGTTATGACGACAGTTTACCAAAATTTCCATGATCAGGAATTCCTTAGATTCTGGAGACAGGAGGAATTAAAATAGTTATAATTTGAGAGAGAGAGAGAGAGAGAGAGAGAGAGAGAGAGAGAGAGAGAGAGGGGAGAAATATGCGGGTAATTAAAAATGATTATGATGACAGTTGACCAAAATTCCCAAGGTTAGGAATTCCTTAGATCCTAGAGACAGGTGGAATTAAAATGGTTATAATTTGAGAGAGAGAGAGAGAGAGAGAGAGAGAGAGAGAGAGAGAGAGAGAGAGAGAGAGAGAGAGTAATTAAGAATGATTATGAAGTCAGTTTACCAAAATTCCCATGATTAGGAATTCCTTAGATCCTAGAGACAGGAGGAACTAAAACAGTTATAATTTGAGAGAGAGAGAGAGAGAGAGAGAGAGAGAGAGAGAGAATGAATATGACGACAGTTTACACAAATTCCCATAATTAGGAATTCCTTAAATCCTAGTGACAGGAGGAATTAAAATAGTTATAATTTGAGAGAGAGAGAGAGAGAGAGAGAGAGAAATATGCGGGTAATTAAAAATGATTATGATGACAACTTATCAAAATTCCCAAGGTTAGGAATTCCTTAGATCCTAGAGACTGGAGGAATCAAAGCACTTACAGATTGAGAGAGAGAGTAAATATATTTTAGTAATTAAGAACGATTATGACGATAGTCTGTCTAAATTTCCTTTACTTGAAATTCCTCAGGTTTTTATAAATTGTATGATGCCATTTATTTATTTACCCACATAACATATATTTACATACAAAACTACGCACTGAAAAATTAAACTAAGTAAAATTAAAAAGTAAAATATATCTATTTCACCATTAGTCCATTCTCTTGTAATGTTGACAGCCATTGTCCTTAAACACACAAGGAGTCATTCAATTTACTTTTGAGTCGACAGGATCAACAAAAGGTTCCGTGCGGTAGCCTGACATCAAAAGTAATCTTTCCACGAAAGTCAACTTCCTTGGCAAAGAGTTGGTTGGATTTCTCAGTATTTTTCTATTTGATTCTTTTGGTGGAGTTCCACGTCGATCCTTTTAATCTATCCTTTTTAATCGTTGATTGTTGAGGTAATCCTGGGGTTGAACATTTTCAGATGATTGTTTGTTTTGTTGTGTAATTATTGTTGTTGAAATTATATATATATATATATATATATATATATATATATATATATATATATATATATATATATATATATATATATATATGACTTTTAGGTTTTTTGCAGTAACTCCGGAGTATTCCGTCAGTATTTGAATTTAGTTTCGTTATTATTATTATTATTTTTATTTTATTATTATTATTATTATTATTATTATTATTATTATTATTATTATTATTATTATGTCACTGTGTGGATAATTTATTTCCTTCGTATATAACTATAAAATAGAATGATACATTGTTAGCGTAATGCATTCTAACTTTAGGCTTATGTTAATTCCTCACCAGACTTATTTATCACTAGAAAGGTTATATATATATATATATATATATATATATATATATATATATATATATATATATATATATATATATATATATATATATATATATATATATACCTACATACATATATTGTGAGCCTACTGACTTTAATTATTACGTGAATATGTTTAAGTAAACTACGTCTAAGGAAATATAACAGTTCACGTGGAAGGATTTCATTGACACATTCGTCATGCACATTGATTTTTTTAAATGTCAATAATAGTTATATATCATTTTATGCTGATGGGATTCTCATGGTATTACTTTATGTTGTATTATTGATTAATCCAGATGGAAGTGTTAACGCCATGAAGGACTAAATTAGTATTTCGTAATAGCATTTTAATTATCATTAACATAATTGTCATCATCATTAATGTCATGAGATATTTCGTTGTTATTGCTTCAATTTCAATATATTGCACAGTAAATAAATTTTTGGTGGGAAATAATTTTGGCTTGGAATTAACACGGCCCTAAAATTAGAATGCATTTCATACAAAATGTATCTTTCCATCATATCTCGTTTGTATGGGGAAAAGTCACCATTCACCTTTTTTCGTTTATACAGTAATTGACATAATTTAAATACATTTTCTTTTGAACTATGAACTATTTAGCTTTTTATTACCAGAGGTTTCATAATTCATTCCGAGCGTTTCAAAATTCGTAGAATTGTTCTCCATTAAATACTGAAATAAATCTGGTTATACAATTTTTCTTTTAAAGATTTGTAGGCTCTCCTGTGCTGATAATCTAAAGATAACCACTTTAATCGTGATTTCTTTACAGCTGTTGTGATTAATCGTAATTTCTTTACAACTGTTGTGATCTAAAAGGAATGTATTCTTAATTTCGATTTTGGATGTGACCTATATATTCATTGCAATCTTAGTATTCCATTGTTTGCGAATAAAAGCATCCTGGTTATAACTCTGTAGCTGTGTGTGCATGTAGGTTCTGTTTTAAATATATATTATATATATATATATATATATATATATATATATATATATATATATATATATATATATATATATACATATATATATATATATATAAGTAAACTAGGCTGAAGACAACTGAAAAAGCTCAATTCTCGTCTAACCCTTTTGATGGAAAACCTCCAGGTAAAATCGATACCGGTATATAAAAATTTTTGCAAAAGGTTCTATCACTGACTTGGCATTAAGGGGACGAAGTACAATTTACCAGATTTATCTTAGTCCGAAGTTAATTTATTTATCGAGTTATTCATATATCTTTATATGTATATATTATATAATTATATATCTGTATGTATATATATACATATATATATATATATAAATATATATATATATATATATATATATATATATATATATATATATATATATATATATATATATATGTATATATATATATATATATATATATATATATATATATATATATATATATATATATATATATATATATATATATATATATTATATACGTATATAAGGTTATATATATAAATTTATATATATATATATATATATATATATATATATATATATATATATATTATATATATATATATATATATATATATATATATATATATATATATATATATATATATATATATATATATATATATATATATATATATATATATAGACATACATACATATATGAGCGGGGTTGAATTGTATGCCCTTAGGAGTCTAAGCGTTATCAAGCTTTTAGAAGAAATTACCAAACTGATAGTTTGGTGTAAGTTGAAGGGTTTGACGCCTATGGGGATGATTTCCTAAGAGGCACGATCCTGCTTGGAAGGCCAAGTAATAGTAATACTGAATATTCATGTATTTTTTACTTCTTTAGCGAGAAAGACGTGAGTATCATTATTATTAACAAACTTCAGCATCAGCTGTAACATCATCACAGTAATAATAATATGAAGTGAAACAGTAAGGCACCCATAAATCTAGATATGGGGGAAGAAATGCGTCCAATTTCTGCAATAAGAATTCGACGGTAATTTTGGAAGTGCGGAAGCTGCAATCTCTGTGGAGGCAATTGCTAGTTTTATCAAAATGAAGTGGAACTTCATAAAACTCTTACTTATCACAGCACGTGGGTGTGAGAAGTGAGGAAAGGTGTCTACAAGACGGTCGGAAATTAGGGTCCTAACTCAGATACGGAAACGGCAGCACAGTTGAGTTGTGTCTTCGTTTATATATATATATTTTTTTTTTTTTATTCTTGAACATCTTTGCATTTGAGTGAATTTTAGGAGAAATTCGCCAAAAGAATTATCATTTTGAAAATAATTTCCATATGAAATTTTTGCTGTTCATTAATTTTCTTTGTTACCACTTGATTCGTTTTACTTCTTTTTCTAGATCTCAATATAAATCATAGTCAGCCTATTTTTCTGTAAAAGAAAACTATTGTGCCGGCTTTGGCAGTCCGTCCGCACTTTATTCTGTCCGTACTTTTTCTGTCCGCCCTCAGGTCTTAAAAACTACTGAGGCTAGAGGGCTGCAAATTTGTATGTTGATTATCCACCCTCCAGTCATCAAACATATCAAATTGCAGCCCTCTAGCCTCAGTAGTTTTTATTTTTTTAAAGTTAAAGTTAGCCATAATCGTGCTTCTGGCAACGGTATAGGATAGGCCACCAGCGGGGCGTGATTAAAGTTTCATGGGCCACGGCTCATACAGCGTTATACCGAGACCACCGAAAGATAAGATATATTTTCGGTGGCCTTGATTATAAGTTGTAGCGGATGTACAGAAAACTTGATTGTGCCGAAGAAACTTCTGAGCATTTTCTCCTTGTTTACTCTGAAAACAATAGAGCGAAGTGTTCGTAAGGCAGTGCGAACACGGATATAAATATTAATTTAAAAAGGTTTTATTATTAACTGCTTTCTTCACATGCCGACTGAGACTACACAAAAATCTCCAAAGAACTCATTTTCATTTTCCTTAGAAATTACCCCAATCGTCATATTGCCTTATATAATAATAAATGATAAGGAAACCGGAACAAATCCAATAACACGTCATGATATTGAATTCAATCATTTGTCACAGTAGCAGTGATAATCAGTAATTAATTTATTTTGCTTACACATATCTATTTCTTATACACTTCCTATTAATTCATTACTTACGATCAAGTGATTGTCTTTTTTTATATACAAATCATTCTGTATTATGATTTTTTGCTGGATGACAGCAAACAGTAAAGTTGTAGGAAATAGAACATTGTGATCACGATATTGTGACAGCTATACATATAATGAGGGAAGCAAAGGCAAAATCAATATTCATGTTGCTTTCGAAGAAAATTCATGCAAACATCTGCTTAATATCACACAGAAGAACTCTATAAAACATCGATTTTTTATTGCCCAATAATTGAGAATCGGTCTACTTGTAACAAATGAAGGAAATTGAAACCAGCTTTGGCATGCGTAACTACTATCCATTTCAAGAACCGCGAGTCATCGTTTTTCTCAGATATCCTTCAGACTAATTATTTGATCGAAATGGTGCTTTGACAGTGTACAAGACACTTCCCACTAAATTTTGCTAATATAATGCATTGCCAAATGGTTTTAGTTAAGGCGTTTACTCTTGACTTACATGGTGTTGCCAAGCATCGCCAAACTATGTATTCGAACGTCCTTTATCCCCGTCCCGTCCCTCCCTCCCCTTCCCTCCCCATCTCTCCCTCAACCCGCTTTCCTGTCCTCCCTATCTCCCCCTCCCCCTTTCCTGTCTACTGGGGATAGCGCACGTTCGATTGCGTAGAATAGTCCTGCACTATGTTACCAAAAATTAGCGGGGAGGTGTCTTGTACACTGTGTCAAAGTACAATTTCGATCAAATAATTAGTTTGAAGGACCCTAGAGAGA
>NC_089799.1:20301331-20345327 GCF_040412425.1 Macrobrachium rosenbergii
CTCTCCGAAAGCTTGGTTCTCTCTGAAGTTCTCGGACCGGCCTAGGTCAACAACAATCACCCCAGGTGTCCACGTTCTTGTATTCAAAACATTCGCCATGAGACAGGTAGGAAGGAAAAGGGGACCTTAGGACCACCTATTTTTAAGGCTGATAGGGAAATTTTCCTATAGGGGAAAAAAGGCCTAACTTACCTATCCCGTTCTCCAACGGACGTTAAGGTTTGAACTGAAGACGCACCTATATAGACAATGTCTTTTCCCGGTCTCAGTCAGGCTGATATTTTTACAATCAAAAGTTACGAGGGCGAACAGCAGTAATATTTGTAAAAGCTCCCCCTTAAGAGGGCCTTCACTCCCTTTTCGGGCGTGAAGGTCTATACTAAGCAAGCTGTTCGCCTCTCGTAGGTTACTCTCCTTCCCTGAGCAGATTAGTCCTGGTTAGCCTACCTAGCTACAGAACTACCTAACCCTAGATAGGATATGAGCTATAATCACTACTTAACCTAATTCTAATAGTACTAGAAGGTGCTCACGGTTATTATAGGCTACCTCCTACAATCATGATGTGTTTTAGACCTAGCCTAGTGGTACATTCTATGATATTCCCTAGCCTAACCTATCCTAACCCGACCGTAGCACCAACATAAGAGTTAATATTCTAACTAAATTACAACATGGTTTATGTTTAATACAATTAAAATTTACTAGTTAATTCATGAGGGTTGCCTCATATGATAAATGGGTGCCTCACTGAGGTCTTAGGCCATGCGTGTCACGAGCATCGTGGCTCGTTTCACAATAGTTAAGATTACTGAAATAAGTTAGGCTACTTACATGATTACTGCGGCTCGGTGGTAAGTGGAAAGAACAAGGTTACTAAATTGATGTACTGTACTTTAAGGTGGCCTAGGCTAGGTACAAATAAAAGGAAGAGATCACACTGGCTACCTTCTCTGGGCAAGGGGCCAGGATCACTCTTAGATGTTAGGGCACTGTGCCGAGAGGGCACTAGTGCCAGGAGGAGCTTATAGCTCGGCAACTACTGGGCTCTCTTCCGCCCCTTCTTCTTCTTCTTGGGTTTCCTCCAAGGCCTATCAGTAGCTGGCCTAGCAGGTGATGAAAGCACCGACTCGGGACAGGCCAGAAGGGCTAGCGGCGCGAAGTCAGGGGCAACTGCAAAAGCTGCGGGAGGACTCCCTACTCCGGCTGCTGCGACAACCGAGAGCGAGCGATTTCGACTTCTGCGTCCGAGGATGCCAGTTCCTGGTCTTCCAAGGAGGGGTACCATTTCGATCCTCCAGGGGTTCATCCCCTGAGTCAAGTTGCAAAGAAGAATCTTGCAAAGAAGAAGTTTCGGGTGCTGGAGGCTCTCCAGTCGCGATGATCAACTGCATGGGGAATCCTAAATCTCCCGGAGGAGGATTCGCCTCATGATTTAGACCCGGCATAGGGCCTTTTCCATTGGTAGCTCAACGTCCGTGGCGGACGGAGTCTGGTACTGCTCAGTGCTCGCAAGTGGCACTGGCAGCAGTTGAGGGTCAGGCATGCCTGATGAGTGGTCCGGAGGTGCACACCTCTCGGACGACTTGGGTTTGGCTGCGGCAGAGATTCCTGCCCCAGCAGGAGATCGTAGCCTCTCCTAGAGTTTTGTTGGGGCGTCCGCTGGGCGTTGCTTGCTTGGGCAGCCCTCCCAATTTGTGGAGTGGTCTGCCCGCTTGCACGTCCTGCAGCGGTACTGCTCCTCCTGAATCTCTCTTCGCGGGGGGGAGGACCTCTTGGTGGGCCAGCCCTTCGCGATTGGAGAGGGCTAGGCCTGAAATAATTTGGTTTATGCCCTTCCGCGGACCACTTTGGTGGGCGGAAGGTGGAGGTTTGTCATGATTGAGAGTTTTACATGGGGCCTCTGTGGAGGAGGTAACGTGGCTGGAGTGGCGTTGGTAACGGGCTTCCGCAGAGAAGATCCCGACCAACAAGAAGACCACTCGGGCCGAATTCCACCTACCACGCCAAGGCGGTGGGGTATCGTGCCCCAAGGTGTCATAACCTGGAGTTGGACAGTAGGAACGGTGATGGTGTGGCCCTCTATCCACTTCATTTCCCACCGCGTTTCTTCGTCAACCACAGCACTGGCTGGCACTTGGGCCCTAGTGATCAGGCTAATGTCTGCCGCAGTGTCTACTGTGACCGGAAGGGTCACTGGCAGGCTAGTGCTCTGAAGAGGGGCCACCGAGATGAACTGGGTTTCCAGTCTCTCGGGGTAAAGGATCCGGTGCGGACCAGCAGCAGAAAATGAAGTGCTGATTAGGTTGACAAATTTGGTGGTGGGGACATGATGTGGACAGGCCGGAGATCCAGCATTGTAGTGGCTAGCAGCCCCACAGGATCTGCACGGGCCTTTTGGATGGGCTCGGTGGCCTGCAGTAACTGTTGGAGGAGAGGGCTGAGCGGATGAATCGGGAGCGGAGTTCTGGCTGGTAGGGTTAGGCTGCTTATTAGTGCCGAGTTTGTATCGGCACTCAGCTTCAGCGTGGCCCCCCTTCTTGCAATAGTTGCACAGGGTCTTGCTACTAGGCAGTCCATTCTTCGGGCGAGTGGAGTTCGAGAGGTAGGCCGGAGGGATGATTCGCTTCTGAGAGGTGCTATGCGACTGATTGAAGGTTTCCCACGAATCAGCCATGCGACAAGCTTCCATAAGTGTGGAGGGCTGTTTATCGTTAAGATATACTGCAAGGGGCCCTGGCACACATTGGAAAAGGTCTTCTAGCATGGTCCGATTGAAGAGATCCTCAAACGTCGTGCAGGCCAAGGAGTCGAACCAGCGCGCACCGGACTGGGTTTTGTGACATGCCCATTCCGTCCAAGACCAGCCGACTTCCTTGGCAAGACCTCGGAACCGTTGTCTCCATTTTTCTGGGGTTATCTCGTAGGCCTTTGTAATGACTCTACGAACTTCCGCCATGTTGCCTCTCTGGCTCTTCTCCAGTGAGCGAAGCGCTGCCTTGGCTTTTCCCTCCATATGCTTGGCTAGTATTAAGGCTCTCTCCGTCTCCGTGGTGCTGTAGTTATCGAAAAAGAGCCTCGATCTCCTCCAGCCATGCTTCTGGCTCGTCCTCAGTCCACTTGGGGACTAGGGAATTGATGCTCGAAATTGGAGCGTTTGATGCAGCAGGTGTAGGACTGGAGGCTTGATGGCTAGCCATAGCTTCGGCATTCTCCATTTTCGCTCTCTCAAGCTCGAGCTCCTTCTCCTTTAGGGCTAACTCAGTTTCCTTGCAGGCTAACTCATGCTGTCTCCTTCTTTCTTCTCTTTCCTCTTCATATTGCCTTTGCTCGGCTTCATACACCCTTCGTTCTTCTTCATACTTCCTCTGCTCGCTTCATACTTCCTCTGCTCGAGTCTTTCTTCCTTCTCCCGCTTGGCCAAGTCGTCCACTTGCTCCTTAACCCAGGTAGTAAGTTCCGAGCCGGTGAGACCTGCCGCCGTCCCCAGCCCCAGGAAAGTTTTATAATGCTCTGCTGCCATGGTTCTGGTGGGGAAGGGCGTCTAACCGGTCGACGGGCGACTTGGGCAGCGAGGAAGTGTCTCTTCAAATGACGTGGCACCCTTTCAAAAGGTGGCACTGTAGTTTGGGTGTGCCGTGTACAGGTCACACTGGTGGCACTCAGTATCCCTAGGCACTGGTGCAGGTTAGGTTCCAGAAGAACTTTCTCTTCTGTGTTCCCTTTTGTTTTGTTTTATTTATTTTTCTGGATTCTTGCTTGGTGGCACTTATGGTGCCAATGTGTTCCTAGGAGCCTCTACTGGAGTCCAACTAGGCTATATGGGAGGAAAGGCACTCTACACCCCTGCAGAGTGCAACAATCGAATGAGAGAGAAAGGGAAGGTAAAAGAGAGAGAGAGAGATAGAGAAGTAAGCTATTCCAGTGATGAGTGCTGCAAATTATTGGCACTGTGGAATAAAGTGAATTTGGGTTTTTTTTTTTTTTTTTTTTTTCTTAAAGATCCTCGTGAGTGGCTGGTCCCAGTACTGGCCCCTTCTTTTTTTCAGAGGGTGAAAACTACTGTTGGCTTTTTGGTCTGGATAGCAGGCCTCACTCGTGACCGACAGTTTATCACTGTATTGTAATTACTCTTAACTTGTCCTCATCTATTGTGGGACAGAGGTGTTTCTTTTAATTGGTTTAAGTATTCGAATTAATTAGCCTAGTGTCGGGCCGTTCTTTCTTTGAAGAGGGTCACGTACACTTAGGTTAGGAATGCTTACTTGAATGACAGAGAGAGAGAGAGAGAGAGAGAGAGAGAGAGAGAGAGAGAGAGAGAGAGAGAGAGAGAGAGATTTTCAATCAGCGAATTTCTTGCTGCTTGAGAACATGTAAACAAAGATTTTATACATGCACAATGGCATGGATCTTAATAAAATGATATAGATGCGTCGTCTTGGCTTCCTTAGGGATTACTTTATTATCTTAATTTTCCCGGAGCCGACGTCACAAAAGTTTATCGTAAAAATTTTAAATTTTCTTTATATGATTTTTATAGTAGGTATTCGTATAGGAACTTGTTATTACTCCTAACTAAGGCCTATCTTTCCCTGCCTAAATTATCTTTTGTTTTTTCCCTAGCTAAGATATTAGGAGGTGGGTTCGCTACGAAAAAGCAAAAAAAATATAGTTCCAAGAGTGGCGGGAGCAGAGTGGTCACAACAGAGAATCACAATAACAAGGTCTTGAGATGGCGGAAAAGGTCCCGTTAGGCCTAAATTTCAAAACAGCCTCGGCCAGCGAAGGAAACCCCAAAATGGCCGTTCTCTCACAAACAGTTCGAACAATTTCAAAACAACCATGTGAGGAACATGGCGGAGGATCAAGATGGCGGGTATTTTCTTTTCAAACAAATTCAAAACAACGCAACAAATGCAGGTATCCAGATTTTACTTTAAATATACCAATCATGCATAGTGTTTTACGTTACGGATGGAAAACTAAATTACCAAACAACTTTTGTCTTTTGTTATCGTATTCTCACCCGGACATTAAACAAAAAGAATGAAAAGAGAAATGCTATTTGCCTGCGTAAATTTACGTTGTTGAACGGTGCCTTTATTGTAAAATTACTATTTCAGTTCGTTTGCTACTTCACTGACACGGTTTTTGAATGATTCCCGCTATATGCAAACAATAACGATCGGAATTGCCGACGCGATTAGTATATTACTTTGTGTACATGAACTGGGCTCCGCGATTCGGCCTTTGAATTCGTTACTTGAACGACTTGACTCACGATCCGAACACGGTAATGTCCTTGTCTTAGACGTTATAAATTATGACGCTCTGCTCTCGAGTTGCACCCTTTCCTACGCTAATTCTCGCTACACTTGTTATTATAACTATTCTCTTTACTGCTTATTATTATGCCTCGTTCCTTGTTTGGAAGAATGAAATGGAGTTCGATATCTGAATTTTTTTTTTTATTTTTTGGAATTAATGTAATTTTAATTTCCTTTTCTCCAGATTCTTTCTCTAAAATGTACTTTAGATTCTACGCAAGGTCGCCAATGTTACGTGTGGGAGGTCTTGGTTGATCATGTATTATTCAATTTACGTAATTTTTACGGCCCTGCAAACCAAGATTACACGTAACCTGTCACTTGAAGCCAAAAGTTAACCTCAAAGACAGACGTTAATTAGCCAAAGGTCGCCAGTTAAGGGTTATTAACCTTAACAAAGAATATTTGAGATGAATTTGATTTTAAACGCAACGGTTCTTCCAAACATTCGGACGCTTGAGGCATACAAAAGCATCGAGATTTAACCTGATTTTGCTTACCCTAAATCCTAGGTATTTTACTGGAATAATGGGGTTGAAGCTAACAATAAAATAATTTGACTTAATCTAGACTTCGTGAACACATATACCGTAAGTGGTGGCTGAAGGGGAACAAAGGAAATTTGAAATACAGAAAAAGGATAAAAGAATGGGCGAAGTTTTGAACAAAAAGCGACTTTACCTTAGGACGAACGTTGTGCGCATCAACGACCGACGT
Source organism: Macrobrachium rosenbergii (assembly GCF_040412425.1). Taxonomy (NCBI): domain Eukaryota; kingdom Metazoa; phylum Arthropoda; class Malacostraca; order Decapoda; family Palaemonidae; genus Macrobrachium; species Macrobrachium rosenbergii. The sequence goes on from NC_089799.1 coordinate 20,307,376, forward strand.
GGAGTTCTTGCAATTGTTTCTTCACTTCACTAATAGAATAATAGACAAAGAAAGGGGGAAGAGGTCCAACTGGACGTGTTATCTCTCCGAAAGCTTGGTTCTCTCTGAAGTTCTCGGACCGGCCTAGGTCAACAACAATCACCCCAGGTGTCCACGTTCTTGTATTCAAAACATTCGCCATGAGACAGGTAGGAAGGAAAAGGGGACCTTAGGACCACCTATTCTTAAGGCTGATAGGGAAATTTTCCTATAGGGTAAAAGGCCTAACTGCTACCTATCCCGTTCTCCAACGGACGTTAAGGTTTGAACTAAGACGCACCTATATAGACAATGTCTTTTCCCGGTCTCAGTCAGGCTGATATTTTTACAATCAAAAGTTACGAGGGCGAACAGCAGTAATATTTGTAAAAAAATATATATATATATATATATATATAAAGATAATTCCAGTGCTGTGTGATTGTAAAGGCCTATTTGAAATTCATATAATGTCTTTTATGTCCTCTGAGCAGATTTTCTGTCCTGGTTAGCCTACCTAGCTACAGAACTACCTAACCCTAGATAGGATATATGAGTTATAATCACTACTTTACCTAATTTTAATAGTACTAGAAGGTGCTTACGGTTATAGGCTACCCAATCACGTGACAAGTTTTTTAGACCTAGCCTAGTGGTACATTCTATGGTATTCCCAGCCTAACCTACCCTAACCTGCCCGTAGCACCACATAAGAATTAATGTTCTAACTAAATTACAACTTGGTTTATGTTTAATACAATTAATAATTATTTAGTTAATTCATGAGTGTTGCCTCATGATAAATGGGTACCACTGAGGTCTTAGGCCATGTCATGAGCATCGTGGCTCGTTTCACAATAGTTAAGATTATTGAAATTAGTTATGCTACTTACGTGATTACTGCGGCTCAATGGTAAGTGGAAGGAACAAGGCTACTAAATTGATGTACCGTACTTAAGGCGGTCTAGGCTATGTATAAGAACAGAGATCACACTGGCTACCTCCCTGGGCAAATAATTTCTAAGATGGTAGGTTTGAGAGGGCACTAGTGCCTGATGAGCTTTATGGCTTGGCAACTACTGGGCTCTCTTCTGCCCCTTCCTCTTCTTCTTCGGGTTCCTCCAAGGCCTATCAGTATCAGGCTAGAGGGGATGAGGTCGACTGGGACAGGCCAGAAGGGCTAGTACGCTGGTCAGGGGCAACTTCAAAGTTACAGGAGGCTCCCTACTCCGGCTGCCAGACAACCGGAGCGAGAGCAATTCGACCCCCGCGTCCGAGAGGATACTTTTAGTTCCTGGTCTTCCAGAGACGGGTACCATTGATCCTCCAGCTCCATCCCCGAGTCAGATTTGGCAAAGAAGAAGTCTTGGTGCTGAGGTTCTCCAGCTGTGATGATCAACCGTACAACTCCTAAATCTCCCGGAGGAGTGATTCGCCAGCTACGATTTGTGACCCGGGCAATGGGGCCTGTGAGGAGGTAACGCAGCTGCGAAGTGGCGTTTGGTAACGGGTTTCCCAGAGAAGATCCCATCTCAACAAGAAGGCCACCGGGTCAATTCCACTCACCGCGCCAAGGCAGGGTATCGTGGGCCCCAAGGTGTCGTAACCTGAGTTGGACCGTTAACGGTAATGGTGTACCTTCTATCCACTTCATTTCCCAATCGGTTTCTTCGTCAACCATGGCACCGGGCTGGCACTTCTGGGGCCCCAGTGATCAGGCTAATGTTCGCCACGGTGTCTACTGTGACCGGAAGGGTCACTGGCTAGTGCTCTGAAGAGGGGCCACCGAGATGAACGGTTTCGTGTCTCTGGGTAAAGGATCCGGTGCGGACCGCCGAGAATGAAGTGCTAATTAGTTTGACAAATTTTGTGGTGGGGACATGATGTGGACAGGCCGGAGATCCAGCATTGTAGTGGCTGGCAGCCCCACAGGATTTGCACGGCCTTTGGATGGCTCAGGGGGGCCTGCAGTAACTGTTGGAGGAGACAGGCTGAGCAGATGAATCGAGAAGAGTTCTGCTGGTAGGGTAGGTTATTAGTGCCGAGTTTGTATCGGCACTCAGCTTCCAGCGTGTCCCCTTCTGCAATAAAGTTGCATATGTCTGCTCGGCAGTCCATTCTTCGGGCGAGTGGGAGTTCGAGAGGTAGGGCCAGAGGAATGATTCGCGGAGAGGTGCTATGCGACTGATTGAAAGCCCCACAAATCAGCCATGCGACAAGCTTCCATAAGTGTGGTGGGCTGCTTATCGTTAAGATATACAGCAAGGGGCCCAGGTGCACATTGGTAAAGGTCTTCTAGTATGGTCCGATTGAAAAGATCCTCAAACGTCGTGCAGGCCAAGGAGTCAAACCAGCACGTACCGGACTGGGTTTTGTGACATGCCCATTCTATCCAAAACCAGCCGACTTCCTTGGCAAGACCTCGGAACCGTTGTCTCCATTTTTCTGGGGTTATTTACAGGCCTTTGTAATGACTCTATGAATCCTCCGCCATGTTGCATCTCTGGCTCTTCTCCAGTGAGCTGCCGCCGCTCCTGGCTTTTCCCTTCATATGCTTGGCTAGTATTGCTGCTCTTCTCCTGCTCGCGTGGTGCTGTGGTAGTTAATTAAAAGAGCCTCGATCTCCTCCAGCCATGCTTTCTGGCTCGTCCTCAGTCCACTTTGGGACTAGAACTGATGCTCGAAATTGGAGCGCGGATGCAGCAGGTGTAGGACTGAGGCTTTGTTGTCTAGCCATAGCTTCGCATTCTCCATTACTTTCCAGCTCGGCTTTTCTCCTTGAAGGTTAGCTCACTTTCCTTGCAGGCTAACTCATGCTGTCTTCTTCTTTCTTCTCTTTCCTCTCTTCTAGTTGCTCTGCTCGGCTTCATACACTTTGTTCTTCTTCACTTCCTCTGCTCGGCTTCATACTTCCTCTCTGCTCGGCTTCACTTCCTCTGCTCTTTCTCATACCTCCTCTGCTCGAGTCTTTCTTCCTTCTTCCTCTTGGCCAAGTCATCCAATTTGCTCCTTGACCCAGGTGGTGTCTGAATGAGACCTGCCGGGCCCCAGCCCCAGGCAGGTTTTATAATGCCTGCTGCCATGGTTCTGGTGGGGAAGGGTATCTAACCGGTCGCACTGGGCGCATTTGGGCAGCGAGGAAGTGTTCCTTCAGTGACGGCACCTCTTCAAAAGGTGCACTGTAGTTGGGTGTGCCGTGTACAGGTCACACTGGTGGCACTCAGTATCTCTAAGCACTGAACAGGTTAGTTCCAGAAGAACTTTCTCTGTGTTCCCTTTTGTTTGGTTTTATTTATTTTCTATATGCTTGCTTGGTGGCACTTATGGTGCCAATGTGTTCCTAGGGACCCTCTACTGGAGTCCAACTAGGCTATATGGGAGGAAAGGCACTCTACACCCCCTGCAGAGTGTAACAATTGAATGAGAGAGAAAGGGAAGGTAAAAGAGAGGGTGACCGCCCTATAGTCCGAAGGCCCGATAGTCCGAAGGTCCGATAGTCCGAAAGTCAGAAGGCCCGATAATCCGATGGACTGTAATCAGCCCCCTACCCCTCCATAGCTAATATGGGAAAATTGTAACCAGTAAACACCCATAAAAATACCAACATAACGTACCCTAGGGGTGTTTACTGGTTACAATTTTGCCGTATTAGCCATGGAGGCGGGGGTGGGGGCCGCTTGCCTCGGAATGCCGGCTTAGACCTACGACTATCGGACCTTCGGACTATCGGGCCTTCGGACTATCGGGCCTTCGACTAACGGCGTGGACTGTAATCAAAGATAGAGAGAGAGAGAGAGAAGTAAGCTATTCAAGTGATGACAGTGCAGCAAATTATTGGCACTGGAATAAAGGGAATTTGGGTTTTTTTTTTTTCTTTAAAGATCCTCGTGAGTGGCTGGTCCCAGTACCCAGTGCTAACCCCTTCTTCTTTCAGAGGGTGAAAAACTACTGTTTTGCTTCTGCAAGGATAGCAGGCCTCACTGTGACCAACACCCTACCACTGTAAAATCCTTAACTCTGCCCTCATCTACTTGTGGGACAGAGGTGTTGCTTTTATTTGGCTTAATTAATTAATTGTCTCGGTGTCGGCCCTTCTTTCTTTGAAGAGGGTCACACACACTCGACTAGGGGTTATGACGGCTTACTTGAATGAAGAGAGAGAGAGAGATTTTCAATCAGCTAATTTCTTGCTGCTTGAGAACATGTTAAGCAAAGATTTTATAATTGTACAATGGCATGGTTCTAAATAAAACTCAGATACGTCGTCTTAGCTTCCTGAGCGATGCTTTATCTGACCTTCACAGAGCCACTTTATCGTCACCAGATTTTGAAGGTAAAATGTAAAATTTTTTATATAGTTTTTTCCCGCAGTATTTGTATAGGAACTTGTTATTGTATTAATCCTAACTAAGGCCTATCTTTCCCTGACTAAATTATATCTTGGTTTTGTTTCCATCAAGTCTGTCTAGTTAAGATATTACAGGTGGGTCGACTACGCCAAAAAAATAACCCGAAAGTGGCTGGAAACAGTCGAGTCACAACAACAAGGTCTTAAGATGGCGTGCCAAGTCCCGTTAGGCCTAAATTCAAAACTTTGGGCGGCGCGGGAACCCCAAATGGCGGGTCCTCTCACAAACAGTTCTAAACAATTCTGAATACCCGCTCAGCGGAGGAATCAAGATGGTGGGTATTTTCCTTTTGGCACAAAATTCAAAACAACGAACGAAACAAATGCAGGTATCCAGATTTTACTCTAAATATACCAATCATGCATATGCTTATATTAAGGATGGAAACGAAATTACAAACAGTTTGTGTCTTTGTTATCGCATTTCTCACCCGGACATTAAACAAAAGAATGAAAAAAAAGAAATGCTGGCCGACCTGCGTAAATTTACGTTGCTGAACGGTACATTTTATTGTAAAATTACTATTTCAGTTCGTTTGCTATTTCACTGACACGGTTTTAACTGATTCCCGTGATATGAAAACTATAATGATTGGAATTGCCGACGCGATTTCTAAATTACTTTGTGTACATGAAATGGGCTCCGCGCAATTGGTCTTAGGATTCGTTACTGAACGACTTAACTCAACTGGTCCGAACGCTGCAAAATGCCTTTCTCCCAACATTATAAATTATGACTCGCTCTGCTTTTGCACCCTTCCTACCTACGCTAATTCTCACTACACCTGTTATTATAACTATTCTCTTTACTGCTTATTATTATGCCTGGTTCCTTGTTTGGAAGAGTGAAATGGAATTCAATATCTGACTTTTATCTTTGGAATTAATGTAATTAATTTCCTTCTCCCCAGATTCTTTCTCTAAAATTTACTTTAGATTCTACGCAAGGTCGCCAATGTTACGTGTGGGTCTTGGCTGATCATTTATTGTTCAATTTACGTAATTTTCACGGCCCTGCAAACCAAGAATACACGTAACCTGTCACTTGAAACCAAGAGTTAACCTCAAAGACAGTTGTTAATTAGCCAAAGGTCACCAGTTAAGGGTAATTAACCTTAACAAAGAATATTCAAGGAATAAAGACTTTATGATAGACGTCACCAACTGTGGACGATACAAAGAATCGTTTACCGTTAAGATGGTTTAAATACAACGCAACAGTTCCTCCAAAACAGGAACACTTAGGCATAACGAATACCAGAGTATTAAAAATGACTTGCTGGCCTGTAAATCCTGACTTACTGGGACAATTCGCTAACGCTAACAATATAATAATTTGGCTTAATCTAGACTTCAGAATAGCATATCCCGTGTAAGTGGTGGTTGGAGAATGAAACAAAGAAAGATTTGGGAAATACAGGAAGAGGATAAAGAACGGGCGTAAGTTTTGAACAAAAGAGACTTTACCTTAGGACGAACGTTGTTGCGTCATTAACGGACGAGACAGGAAGTCCTTTGCACTGCTTCTGGATTTCACTTAATAGAATAATAGACAAAAGGGGGAAGAGGTCCAACCGGACGTGTTGTCTCCCCGAAAGCTTGGTTCTCTCTGCCTGTTCCTGACCAGCCTAGGTCAAAACAGTCATGCCCTAGGTGTCTACGTTCTGTTAAAACATTCAAGAGACAGGTAGAAAGGAAAAAGTGACCTTAGGACCACCTACTTTTTAAGGCTGATATGGAAATTTTCCTATAGGGGGAAATGCCTAAATGCTACCTATCCTTTCCAACGGACGTTAAAGTTTGAACTGAAGACGCTCCTAATGTAGACAACATCTTTTACTGGTCTTGGTCAGGCTGATATTATTTACAATCAAAAGTTACGAGGGCAAACAGCAGTAATATTTATAAAAATATGTATGTGTATATATATATATATATATATGTATATGTATGTATATATATATATATATATATATATATATATATATATATATATAAGGTGTTATAATATGTATAACAATTTTATGTCTCTGTGAAAATTTTGATGTTTTGCTTGCAGATTCGTCATTTGTTGTGAAGATGTGATTTTAAGTCTTTTTCTTGCAGATAAGTTATATATCATGTAAGCTTTTATTACTATGGAATATTTTTTCCCTTTGTTCAATGCTTGAAGTTGTATTGTGAAATTCTTATCATGTCACCACATCCTGCTTGCCGAGAGAGAGGGTAAAGAGTTTATCGTCTATTTGCACAGGTGTCTTGTAACTACACTGGGAAAAAGAATTCTCTTTATGTTATCGTGATGAGCTGTCACCCAATCGGCGAAGTTTCCTCTATTATATGTCTGTTCTTCTATGCTTAACATATCATTATTAGCTGTGTCTATGCTCATTCTGTTTGTAATCTGAGAAAGAAAGAAAGAGGAACAGTAGATAAGTGGAGCTGCTTTGATCTAAAAATGCTTTCCATTGTTTGCTCAGCGAGGGTCTCCCAAGAATTTGGTAAAATGTGCTTGCTTAGCCTGAACAGGAAATGTCCATCATGTAGATAAGTGAGATAAGGCACTTGAAACTAAGCAGTGTGTATTCATATACGTGTATACTGACGGTAGAATAAGGAGGTATTCTATGAATACCCTATGTGTATTCTTGAGTATTCTGAAAGGGCCTTTTGGAGAGTTATAAGCACAGTGCTTTTCCAGAGTCCCTCAGTCTGCCAGAAGTGTCCCTGAGAGAAACATCTCTCTCTCTCTCTCTAATCCCATTGCATAAGGAAAAATTTGAAAGGTCTCTGGTTGTAAAGCTCTGTTAAACTCACCCAGGAGTGTGTTAATTTTGGTAGAAGGTGATCAGAATATTATTTTGTGCAAGTGTTGAGGAGATGTGTAATAGTGTAAAAATTACAAAAAGGTAAATGGTGATTACTTCGAGTTTTGTAAAGGATGTTCTTTGGTAAAAGAGAATTGTTATTTTGAATAAGTCTTAGTGCCTTGTAAGATAGCATTTTCTAAAGATTGATATAATCTTTAGGCACATTTTTGGTGATTGGTGTATTTCCATTTTTTGCATATCGATTCTTATTTGTCTAGCACTATTATTATGATTTTATTATTACTGTGTTGCTGGTGATTTCTTAGCAGTTTGTTAGTGCTTACCTGTTATTGAGATTTTGGAGAATGTTATGTAGATTCCAGTCAGTAATATTTTGGTTACTGTTTGTAATGGTTGATCAGGTATATACTTGGCACTTGAGTGATAGTTAATAATCGATTCTTACCTAACCAAATTGTTTTCCTGATAAATTAGAGTTTTGTGAATTAAACTTGATTAAGAAATACTTAAATCTTACACTGTTGTCAATTAATGGTAAATCTGAGAGATTTGTGAATCCTTACATATAACTTTTGAACTTAGAAATAAAAACCTGTTTAATAGTTTTAAAAAACATAGCGTTTCATTTTGATCACTCAGTACTAGAGACATTAATGAATGTACATGTAAGTGATGCATCTGTTTGTTCACCTGAGACTTATCTAGGTAAATAGAACCAGAGAGACAGTTACAGTGCTGGTTGAGGAAAACCCATATTCCATTAATCTGGATATAATCAATAATTGATGCCTCATCCATAACTTGATAAAGTTACATTGATTTTCAAGTGATAAGTAAGTTTAAGGGATCATTATAATCTTTAGAGATTGAGTAACTCTTTGTTATGAGGTTTCAAGTATCTGGTCTATGAGGTAACTTTTGGTATTATTATTCGTGTAATAACCAGGTGCTTGATCACTTCATAACTATAATTATATATATATATATATATATATATATATATATATATATATATATATATATATATATATATAGCACATCATTACAGTTTAGTAGAGCCTTACTCAGTAATTATCATTACTGCTTATAGAAACTGTATATATATATATATATATATATATATATATATATATATATATATATATATATATATATATATATATATATATATGGTTTCTTATAAGCAATGTATCCATTACAGAGGTTACTAGAATTACTAAACTGTAACGATCCAGTTTAGAGATATCAAAGGATACATGGTAGATTTTGAAGACTGCTGATGAAAATAATTCGGTTGCTATTGTAGACACAACAATGAATTTCCAGAGGCAGAATTACAGGTTAGGAGACAGGTTTTTAGAGATCATTTAGCTAAGGTTTTTAGAGATCATTTAGCTAATGCTGATTATAATGAGCATATAGAGGGGGTGGAAGATGTTCTGGCAGAGTGTGCAGATATTGTTGTTTCTGCCGATGTTGGGGTTAAAACATGCTAGAATACAAGGTTCATTTGGAGGATAAGACTAAGCCTATTTTTGTCCCTCTCATAGGATTCCTTTTAAGATTAGGAAACAGGTAGAGTAAGAGGTCAATAAGTGGGAAGAGGAAGGTCTAATTAGGCCCAGTTCCTCACCCTTTAATTTTCCATTGTTAGCAGTGCCTAAGAAGGATGGCTCAGTATGTGTGGGTGTAGACCTCATTGTGAAGTTGAATGATGTCAATCCCAGACGACTATCCGGGTGGCGTGTTTGTCAGATTCGTTTGTGGAAATCAAGGGTAAAAATATTTATTCTTCATTTGATCTGATGCAGGGGTTTTTGCAAGTTCCTCTTAGTGAGGAGAGGCGCATGTATGCTGCTTTTTCTTTGCTGAAGAGGCATTGTAAGTTTACGTGGATGCCGTTGGGGTTGTTGGGTAGTCCTATGACTTTTACGAGATTAATAAATATAGTTTTGCATGGATTGTTAGGGAAGTCCATTTACGTTTATATGGATGGTATGTTGATTGCCAATGATACTGTAGAGGAACATTTAGAGGTATTTAGGGAGGTTCTTAGGAGGCTTAGGTTTGCGGGTTTGAAAATTAAATTAGCCAAGTGTGATTTCTTGAAGAAGCAGATAGCATATTTGGGTCTTGTTATTTCTAAGGAAGGTTTCAGGGTAAGTGGGGACAATGTTAGGGCGATCGTAGACTTTCCTACTTCTAAAAATAAGAAGCAGATTCGTTTTTCTTGGGCATGGCGGATTTTTCCTGTAGGTCTGTGAAATGTTTTTCCACCCTGAAGTCGTCTCTCGACAGACGGTTGAGGATGACGCAGTTTGTTGTGTGGGTGAGGGGCAACAGTTGGCATTTCAGAAAATTAAAGAGGCTTTTAATGAGTCCCCTGGTGCTGAGGTTTCCAGATTTCGAGCGACCTTTCACGTTGGTGACAATGCCAGTCACGATGGCATAGGAACTTGCCTTATGCAGAAATTTGAGTGTAAATTGCATCCTATCGCATTCTACAGTAGGAAATTTTATACATGGGGGAGTAATGAGGTGTGTATGTGCACAACGGTAGGATGTTATTGTTGGGTAACAAAGTTGAGGTTCTTACAGATCATTAAGCCCTTGTTGGATCTTTTTGATAAGCCGGATCTTTCTCCTAAGAGAGCCAGGTGTTTTTGACAATTAGGGATTTTGACGCCAAGCTTAGTTATATAGAAGGTAGACATAATGTTGTAGCTGATGCCCTAGTTGGAGTTTTTATGATTCGGATGGTTCTCGTGTTTATGTATCTGATGATTGCATACACTGTGATATTAGTTTAGTGGAGGCTAAACAGGATGAGGATGAAATTTTGGTAGACGCAAAGGCGTTTCTTAGAGGGGAATTGGTTAGAAAGGGTTATAGGTTGCCTTTTGGGGACCTAGAGTTAGAGGGTAATTTGTTAGTTAGGAAAATAAAGTATAAGCTGAGTAGTGAGGATAAAGGAGATACAACACAGATAGTTGTCCCAAATAGCCTAGTACATACAGTTTTGGATATTGTTCATTGTAGGTTTGGTAGTCCACATTTGGATATTGAGAAGACGTATCAAAATGTATCGGGGAAAATTTTTTGGAAGAACTTGCTCGCATCAGTGGAGAATTTTGTGAGGGGATGTTCAGTTTGCAGTGCATGCAAGCCAGCGAGGGTTACTTTGTGTAAATTAGGTTCGTTTCCTATCCCTAGTAGACCTTTCCAGTGCATCCATATGGACGTTCTAACTAATTTCTGTGAGTTCACTCATATTATAGACATTTGTTGGTTACTGTGGATGAATTAACTAGGTTTGTAAAGATTTTCCCTTTGAAGCATAAGAAAGCGAAGGAGGTAGCGGTTGCGTTTTTCGATGGGTATATTTATCATTATAGGGTTCCTGAGGTACTTATTACAGATAATGAGAGAGAATTTGTGAACAAGACGTTATATTGTCTTGCGGAGGTTGTGGGAATTCAGAAAGTAACTATTATTCCGTATAGACCAGAAGCCAGTGGGTTATGTGAACGGGCCAATAGGAAAGTACTTGAGGCTCTCAGAATCACTGTAGGGGGTAATGATGTGAATTGGTATCGGTATATTGCATAAGCATTAATACTATGGTTAGCGATACTATTGCGATGTCTCCTGCCGCGGCGATGTTGGGTTATCCAGCCTAAGGTGCTTTCGATTTGTTATCTATTCCGTCTCGTTGTAATGATACGGTTAGATCATTGGTCTCTTCCGCTAAAGAGAGATATGCGCGCCTTGCTAGGAGTCTTGAGTTGAAGATGCAGGAAATGGCTGACAGAAGCAATTCTAAGTCAGATAATGTTAAAGTTGCTGTGGCGATAGGGTGTTTGTGAAAATAAATTTCAGGAATCAGTTGAATTATAAATTGGGCCTAAGTTTGAGGGTCCATTTCGGGTTGTGGAAATAAAGAAAGGAAATAGGTTTGTTGTTCGAGTTGAAAAAACGGGATTGTCCAGGTTGACACATGTATCTAAGATCAAGAGGACAGCTTAAAGGGGAATTTATGGGTTAATTTCTTTTTTTCTCTCTCCTTTTGCTTATGTACTTTTATTCTCTTTTTATTTTTATTTGCTGGTGTTCCAGGTTCGTAATTTGGGGGTTTTGAACATTGAGGACGCTTTGTCTGTAGAGTTTTATGGATTTTGGTTGTCTAATTTTAGTCTGTTTTGCTGTTTTTCTTTCTTTCTGCGCAAGTGCGGCGGTTCGGCGTAACTGTTTGCATTTTGGCCGATGCTGAGGTCATCTATTAAAATGAGGTGCAGGGGAGACCATAGAGTTCTTCTGTGGGCATATCAGAGGTGTTATGATATTGTTGTATTGATCCGTTGGTGGGTTCTGTGATTAGGGTTGTAGTCGTATCTTTTTGTTTCGTTTCAGGGTCTGGTTATTTATAGGTATCTTTTCTCTGTTTTCTTTTGGATGCTGAAGTTCTGTTTGCTCGTAGCCTTAAGGGTGGCTGTCTATGCCAAAGCAAGGGTGCTATGGTTAATTTCTTTCATAAGGGGCGTTATGGTCTTGTGTATGGTTTTATGGCTTTGTGAGATTACATTTCGCAGGTGTGTTTTTGGTTTTCTGGTCTTCTTGGGGTGTTAGAGTCGTTGTAATGGTTTTATAGTTATATAATATCTTTGGGTTTTTGGGTAATGGCGGGTTTTAGTACTTATATGGACGTTAGCTAGTGTGTCAGCTGAAAGCTTAGCGAGGGTTGAACAGGTGGCGGCGGAATTAGCTATACAGGGTAAAACTTTGATGGCATTACGAGCAGTAATGATAAATTACGAGGGGGTTTTGAGAACTTGAGGACATCTTTGAATGGGTTACTGGTTGACTTAGATGTTTCGATTATTTTTTACCTCTTGTCAAACTACCTTACTTAATGTTGAGAAAGAAGCAGTCTTTATTAACGGTAATTAAAACTCGGGTTCAAGTAGTTATAGCTGCTTCTAAGGGGCGTATTCCTGGGGATATTTTGCCACTGGGGCTCTGGAATCTGTTTTAAAAAAATATATCATATCTTTTACTTTTGTTCACAACAGATACGTTTGTGACAGTAGGATTTTTGTTCTTAAGAACGTCGACTTGTTAAAATGTGAACTGTCACTTGTTCATAATCAGACACCTCCAAACTGTGACTTTACAACATTCCTGTTGGAATACCACGTGACCTCTACGAAGACTCTCACGGGCAGTTTTTTGTGCAAGCTGCCGGATCTCCATCCGATGTCATAATACATCGGATACCTTCTGGCTGAAAGGATCCCTCTCTTACACAGCTTGTTGGCTCAGCCACAAAATCTCCAAGTACTCGGCAGGATGGTGTAATAACTCCAAGCTGTGGTAACCGCTGAACAATCTAGACAAAGAAGTGTGGCGTGGCCATCATTTGATCCAACTTAGGTTATAGGGTAGGTTTCTAGACCCATACCCCTTCCTTCCCCTTCCCCCACCACCTTTCCCCTTCCCTTTGTGACTAATATGGCAACTGCTTGAACAATGCAGACAAAATTTGGCATGTGGCATCATTTGATCCAACTTAGATATTAGGGTAGGTCTTCAGACCCCATACCCCTTCCCCTTCCCCTTCCTTCCCACCCACCTCCTTCCTTTGTGACTATATGGTAACTGCTTGAACAATCTAGACAAAATTTACATGTGGCATCATTTGACCTAACTTAGATATTAGGTAGGTTTCAGACCCATACCTTCCCCTTCCCTTCCCCCATCCACCTTCCCTTCCCTTTACTTATGACTAATATGGTAACCGTTTGAACAATCTAGACAAAATTTGGCATGTGGGCATCATTTGACCCAACTAGATACAGTAGGTTTCAGACCCATACCCCTTCCCTTCCCTTCCCCATCCACCTTTTCCCCTTCCTTTATGACTAATATGGTAACTAAGTTTGAACAATCTAGACAAATTTGGCATGTGGCATCATTTGACCCAACTTAGATAATTAGGGCAGGTTTTCAGACCCATACCCCCTTCCCTTCCCCTTCCCCCCATCCACCTTCCCCTTCCCTTTATGACTAATATGGTAACTGCTTGAACAATCTAGACAAAATTTGGCATGTGGCATCATTTGTTCCAATCTTAGATAATAGGTAGGTTTCAGACCCCCTTCCCACTTCCCTTTCCCCATCCACCTTTCCTTACCTTTGTGATTAATATGGTAACTGCTTGAACAATCTCACACAAAATTTGGCATGTGGCATCATTTGGACCCAACTTAGATAATTAGGGTAGGTTTCAGACCCATACCCCTTCCTCTTCCCCTTCCCCCATCCACCTTTCCCCTTTGTGACTAATATGGTAAACTGCTTGAACAATGCTAGACAAAATTTGGCATGTGGCATCATTTGACCTAACTTAGATATTAGGTAGGTTTCAGACCCATACCCCTTCCCCTTCCTTCCTTCCCCCATCCACCTTTCCCCTTCCCTTTGACTAATATGGTAACCGTTTGAACAATCTAGACAAATTTGGCATGTGGCATCATTTGACCCAACTTAGATATTAGGGTAGGGTTCAGACCCCTTCCCTTCCTTCCCCTTCCCCATCCACCTTTCCCCTTCCTTTGTGACTAATATGGTAACTGTTGACCAATCTAGACAAAATTTGGCATGTGGCATCATTTGACCCAACTTAGATATTAGGGTGGGTTTCAGACCCATACCCCCTTCCCTTCCCCTTCCCATCCACCTTCCTTCCCTTTATGACTAATATGGTAACTGCTTGACCAATCTAGACAAATTTGGCATGTGGCATCATTTGACCTAACTTAGATAATTAGGTGGGTTCAGACCCATACCCTTCCCCCTTCCCCTTTTCCTTCCCCCATCCACATTTCCCCTTCCTTTGTGACTAATTATGGTAACCGTTTGAACAATCTAGACAAAATTTGGCATGGCATCATTTGATCCACCTAGATAATAGGGTAGGTTTCAGACCCATACCCCTTCCTTCCCTTCCCCTTCCCCTTTCCCCTTACCCTTCCCTTTATGACTAATATGGTAACAATTTGACCAATTCATGGTAGCTTCTTGAACAATCTAGACAGGAAATTTGGCATGTGGCATCATTTGACCCAACTTAGATATTAGGGTAGGGTTCAGACCCACCACCCCTTCCCCTTCCCCTTCCCCATCCACCTTTCCCCTTCCCTTTGTAGAGTAATATGGTAACTGCTTGACCAATCTAGACAAAATTTGGCATGTGGCATCATTTGACCTAACTTAGATATTAGGGTAGGGTTCAGACCCATACCCCTTCCCTCCCCTTCCCCTTCCCATCCACCTTTCCCCATCCCTTTGTGACTAATATGAAACTGCTTGAACAATCTTAGACATAATTTGGCATGTGGCATCATTTATTAGGGTGGGTTCAGACCCCTTACCCCTTCCTTCCCTTCCCCATCCACCTTTCCCCTTCCCTTTGTGACTAATATGGTAACCGTTGTCTAGACAAAATTTGGCATGTGGCATCTTGTGAACTCAGACCCCTACCCCTTCCCCCCTTCCCATCCATTCCCCCTTTTCCCCCATTGGCATCCCCCATCCACCTTTCCCTTCCTTCCCCATCCTTCCCTGACTAATATGGTAACACTTGCTCTAGACAAAATTTGGCATGACATTTATTTGGCATAGGGTAGGGTTCAGACCCATACCCCTTCCTTCCTTTGATCCATACCTTTCCTTAGTGATTAATATGGTAACTGTTTGAACAATCTAGACAAAATTTGGCATGTATCATTTGACCCAACCAGATAATAGGGTGAGGGTTCCCATCCCCTTCCTTCCTTCCCCTTCCCCATCCACCTTTCCCCTTCCCTTTGTGACTAATATGGTAACTGCTTGAACAATCTAGACAAATTTGGCATGGCATCATTTGATCCAACAGAATATTAGGGTAGGGTTCAGACCCTTCTACCCCCTTCCCTTCCCCTTCCCATCCACCTTTCCCTTCCTTTGTGACTAATATGGTAACTGTTTGACCAATCTAGACAAAATTTGGCATGTGGCATCATTTGACCCAACTTAGATAGGGTAGGGTTCAGACCCATACCCTTCCCCTTCCTTCCTTCCCCTTCCCATCCACCTTTCCCTAGACAAAATTCCTTTGTGACTAATAGTTTCAGACCCTGCCACTTCCTAACTGCTAATGACCAATCTAGACAAAATTTGGCATGTGGCATCATTTGACCTAACTTAGATATTAGGGTGGGGTTTCAGACCCATACCCACTTCCTTCCTTCCCCATCCACATTTTCCCTTCCCTTTGTGACTAATATGGTAACTGCTTTGACCAATCTAGACAAAATTTGGCATGTGGCATCATTTGACCCAACTTAGATATTAGGGTAGGGTTCAGACCATACCCCCTTCCTTCCCTTCCCCTTCCTTTCCCCCATCCACCTTCCCCTTCCCTTTGTGATAATATAGTAACTTTGACCAATCTAGACAAAATTTGGCATGTGGCATCATTTATTAACAGATATTAGGGTAAGTTTCAGACCCATACCTTCCCTTCCCTTCCCCATCCACCTTTCCCTTCCTTTGTGACTAATATGGTAACTGTGACCAATATTTGGTAATCATTTGCTATTGGTGGGTTTCAGACCCTGAACAATCTGAAATCTAGATAAAATTTGGCATGTGGCATCATTTGACCCAACTTAGATAATGGGTGGGTTTCAGACTATACCCACTTCCCTTCCCCTTTCCCCTTCCCCCATCCACCTTTCCTCTTCCCTTCTGAACAAAATTTGTGTGGCACTAAACTTAGATATGGGTGTTTCAGACTGTTCCCTTCCCCACAATAATATGGTAACCGCTTGACCAATCTAGACAAAATTTGGCATGTGGCATCATTGATCCAACAGATATTAGAATAGGTTTCAGACCCATACCCCTTCCCTTCCTTCTTCCCCCTTCCCCCATCCACCTTTCCCCCTTCCCTTTGTGACTAATATGGTAACTCTTGACCAATCTAGACAAAATTTTGGCATGTAGCTCATTTGACAACTTAGATATTGGGGTAGGTTCAGACCCACATACCCATCCACCTTTCCCCTTCCCCATCCACCTTTCCCCTTCCCTTTGTGACTAATATGGTAACCGCTTGACCGATCTAGACAAAATTTTCCATGTGGCGTCATTTGACTGAACTTAGATAATAGGTTAGGTACCAGACCCATACCCCCTTTCCCTTCCCTTCACATTTCCAGCTTCCCTCCCTTTGTGACTAATATGTAAAATCTAGACAAAATTTGGCACCCAACTACATTATAGGTAGGTTTCAGACCCATATCCCTTCCCTTCCTTCCCCATCCACCTTTCCCCTTCCCCTTGTGACTAATATGGTAACCGCTTGACTGATCTACATAAAATTTTGCATGTGACATCATTTGACTCAATTTAGATTATAGGGTAGGTTTCAGACACATAACCTTTCCCCTTCCCCTTCCCCTTCCCCCATCCACCATTCCCCTTCCCCTTGTGACTAATGTGGTAACCGCTTCACCGATCTAGACAAAATTTTGCATGTGGCATCATTTGACTGAACTTAGATAATAGGGCAGATTTCAGACCCATACCCCTTCCCTAACCCTTCCCTTCCCCATCCACCTTTCCCTTCCTCTGTGACTAATACATCGTAACCACCTCAACAATCTAGACAAAATCTGGCATGTGGCATTATTTCACCCAACTTATATTATAGGGTAGGTTTCAGACCATACCCTTCCCTTCCCTTCTTCCCCATCCCCTTTCTTCCCTTTGTGACTAATATGGTAACTGTTGACAATCTAGACAAAATTTGGCATGTGGCATAATTTGACCCAACTTAGATAATAGGGTGGGTTTCAGACCCATACCCTTCCTTCCCTTCCCTTCCCCATCCACCTTTCCCCTTCCCTTTGCATGACTAATATGGTAACGTTTGACCAATCTAGACAAAATTTGGCATGTGGCATCATTTGACTGAACAGATAATAGGTAGGGGTCAGATGCAAACCCCTTCCTTCCCTTCCATCCACATCCTGCTTTTCCCTTTTTGTGACTAATATGGTAAACCGCTGACCAATCTAGACAAAATTTGGCATGTGGCATCATTTGACCAGTTTAGATAATTGGGTAGGTTTTCAGGCCATACCCATAACCCTTCCTTCCCTTCCCCATCCACCTTTCCCCTTCCCTTTATGACTAATATGGTAACCGCTGACCAATCTAGACAAAATTTGGCCATGTATCATTTGACCAACTTAGATAATAGGGTAGGTTTCAGACCCATACCCCTTCCCTTCCCTTTTCCATTCCTTCCCTTCCCCTTCCCTTGCGAATTGGTAACCGTTTGACCAATCTGACAAAAATTGGCATGTGGCATCATTTGACCCAACTTAGATTATAGGGTGGGTTTTTCAAACCCATATCCTTCCCTTCCCCATTCCCCCATCCAACTTTCCCCTTCCTTTGTGACTATATGGTAACCGTTGACTGATCTAGACAAAATTTGGCATATGACATCATTTGGTAGGTTTCAAACCCCGTCCTTCCCTAGATAATAACAGGGTGAATAAAAGTGGCAGACATCATACCTTAGGTTATAGGGTAGAGTTTCAATCCTTCCTTCATCACCTTCCCTTCCCCCTTCCCATCCACCTTTCCTTCCCCCCTTTGTGACTAACATGGTCTAGACAAGAATTGGCACTGGCCATCATTTGATCCAACTTAGGTTATAGGGTAGGTTTCAAACCCATATCCTTCCCTTCCCTTCCCCTTCCTTCCCCTTCCCCTTCCCCTTCCCTTTGTGACTAATATGGTAACTGTGAACAATCTATACAAAATTGGCATGTGGCATCATTTGATCCAACTTAGATTATAGGGTGAGTTTCAGTCAGACCCATACCCTTCCACCCTTCCCTTCTTCCCCTTCCCTTCCCCCTTCCCCTTTCCCCTTCCCCTTCCCCCTTTTGTGACTAATGTGGTAACCGCTTGAACAATCTAGACAAGAATTGGCACGTGGCCATCATTTGATCCAACTTAGGTTATAGGGTAGGTTTCAAACCCATACCCCTTCCACTTCCCTTCCCCCCTTCCCCTTCCCCTTCCCCTTCCCCCCTTCCTTTTGTGACATGTGGTAACCGCTTGAACAATCTAGACAAGAATTCGTGGCCATCATTTGATCCAACTTAGGTTATAGGTAGGTTTCAAACCGTTTCCTTTCCCCTCCCTTCTTCCCCTTCCTTCTTCCCCTTCCTTTCCCCTTCCCCTTCCTCCCTTGTGACTTATGTGGTAACCTTCCACTTCACCTCTCTCCTTCCTCCCTTCCCCCCTTCCCCTTCCCCTTCCCTTGCTTGAACAATCTAGACAAGAATTGGCACGTGGCATCATTTGATCCAACTTAGGTTATAGGGTAGGTTTCAAACCCTTCGTCATACCCCTTCCTTCCCTTCCTTCCCTTCCCCTTCCCCTTCCCTTTGTGACTTATGTGGGTAACCATTTAGACAAGAATTGTACGTGGCCATCATTTGATCCAACTTAGGTTATAGGGTACAAACCCTTCCACCCTTCCATTCCCTTCCCCTTCCCCTTCCCCTTCCCCCCCCCCTTCCCTTTGTGACTTGTGGTAACCGCTTGAACAATCTAGACAAAATTGGCACGTGGCCATCATTTGATCCAACTTAGGTTATAGGGTAGGTTTCAAACCTGTACCCTTCCACCCCTTCCCTTTCCTCCCCTTCCCCTTCCCCTTCCCCTTCCCAAGAATTGGCTTCCAACCATCCCCCTTCCCTTCCCCCTTCCCTTCCCCTTCCCCTTCCCTTTGTGACTTATGTGGTAACCGCTGAACAATCTAGACAAGAATTGGCACGTGGCCATCATTTGATCCAACTTAGGTTATAGGGTAGGTTTCAAACCTGCACCCTTTCCACTTCCCCTTCCTTCCTTCCCCTTCTCTTCCCCTTCCCTTCCCCTTCCCCCTTCCCCCTTCCCCTTCCCTTGTGACTTATGTGGTAACCACTTGAACAATCTAGACAAGAATTGGCACGTGGGTATCATTTGATCAACTTAGGTTATAGGGTAGGTTTCAAACCCATTTTCCACTTTCCCTTCCCCTTCCCCTTCTTCCCCTTCCCTTCCCCTTCCCTTCCCCCTTCCTTTGTGACTTATGTGGTAACCGCTGAACAATCTAGACAAGAATTGGCACGTGGCATCATTTGATCCAACTTAGGTTATAGGGTAGGTTTCAAACCCCAAGCACTTTCCTTCTTCCCCTTCCCTTCCTTCCTTCCCTTCCCTTCCCTTCCCCTTCCCCTTCCCTTCCTTTGTGACTTATGTGGTAACCGCTGGAACAATCTAGACAAGAATTGGCACGTGGCCATCATTTGATCCAACTTAGGTTATAGGGTAGGTTTCAAACCCACCCACTTCCACTTCCCTTCTTTCCCCTTCCCCTTCCTTCCCTTTGGCCTTCCCCTTTTCCCCTTCCCCCCCTTCCTCTTCCCCTTCCCCTTCCCTTTGTGACTTATGTGGTAACCGCTTGAACAATCTAGACAAGAATTGGCACGTGGCCATCATTTGATCCAACTTAGGTTATAGGGTAGGTTTCAACCCATGTTTTCCCCCTTCCAATCCCCTTCCCTTCCCCCTTCCCTTTCCCTTCCCAATCCAAGAATTGGCACCCATCATTTGATCCCCCCTTCCACTCTTCCCTTCCCCTTCCCCTTCCCCTTCCCTTCCCCTTCCTTTGTGACTTATGTGGTAACCGCTTGAACAATCTAGACAAGAATTGGCACGTGGCATCATTTGATCCAACTTAGGTTATAGGGTAGGTTTCAAACCCATACCCTTCCACTTTCCCTTCTTCCCCCTTCCCTTCCCCTTCCCTTCCCCTTCCCCCTTCCCCTTCCTTTGTGACTTATGTGGTAACCCCTTCCCTTTGACAAAATTGGCACTGGTAACCATTTGATCCAACTTCAGGCATCTAGACAACCCTTCCACTTTCCCCTTCCCCCTCTCTTCCCCTTCCCCTTCCTTCTTCCCCTTTGAATTGGTGGCAATCTAGACAAGAATGGCCATCATTTGATCCAACTTAGGTTATAGGGTAGGTTTCAAACCATTCCACTTTCCCTTCCCCCTTCTTCCCCTTCCCCTTCCCCCTTCCCCTTCCCCTTCCCCTTTGTGACTTATGTGGTAACCGCTTGAACAATCTAGACAAGAATTGGCACGTGGCATCATTTGATCCAACTTATATAGGGTAGGTTTCAAACCCGACTCAACCCCCCTTCCCCCTTCCCCCCTTCCCCCCTTCCCCTTTTGAGGTAAACCGCCTTTGAACAATCTAGGGAATTGGCACGGACATCATTTGATCCAACTTAGTTTCAGGTTTCCAACCCATACCCCTTCCACTTCCCTTCCCTTCCCCCATCCAGTTCCCCTTCCCCTTCCCTTCCCTTTGTGACTTATATGGTAACCGCTGAACAATCTAGACAAGAATTGGCACGTGGCCATCATTTGATCCAACTTAGGTTATAGGGTAGGTTTCAAACCTGCACTTTCCTTCCCCTTCCCCCTTCCCCTTCCCCCTTCCTTCCCCTTCCCCTTCCCCTTCCCCTTCCCCTTCCCTTTGTGACTTATGTGGTAACCGCTTGAACAATCTAGACAAGAATTGGCACGTGGCCATCATTTGATCCAACTTAGGTTATAGGGTAGGTTTCAAACCCGTACCTTCCATACCCCCTTCCCTTCCCTTCCCCCTTCCCTTCCCGCTGAACAATTCCACGTTCATTTGATCCCCTTCCTTCCCCCCCCTTCCCCTTCCCCTTTTGTTCCCTTCCTTCCCTTTGTGACTTATGTGGTAACCGCTTGAACAATCTAGACAAGAATTGGCACGTGGCCTTCCTCATTTGATCCAACTTAGATATAGGGTAGGTTTCAAACCCGTCACCCATTTGGATTCCACTTCCCCTTCCCTTCCCCTTCCTTCCCCTTCCCCTTCCTTCCCTTCCCCCCCTCCCTTTGTGACTTTTGTGGTAACCGCTGAACAATCTAGACAAGAATTGGCACGTGGCCATCATTTGATCCAACTTAGGTTATAGGGTAGGTTTCAAACCTAAATCCACTTCCCCTTCCCCTTCCCCCCTTCCTCCTTCCTTATGTGGTAACTTCCCCATTTTGATCCAACTTAGGTTATAGGGCTTTCCCTTCCCCTTCCCCTTCCTTCCCTTCCCCTTGACCTTCCCTTTGTGACTTATGGTAACTGCTGAACAATCTAGACAAGAATTGGCACGTGGCCATCATTTGATCCAACTTAGGTTATAGGGTAGGTTTCAAACCCATACCCTTCCACTTCCCTTCCCCCTTCCCTTCCCCCTTCCCCCCCTTCCCCCTTCCCTTCCCTTCCCTTCCCTTTGTGACTTATGTGGTAACCGCTGAACAATCTAGACAAGAATTGGCACGTGGCCATCATTTGATCCAACTTAGGTTATAGGGTGGGTTTCAAACCCGCAACTTCTCCCTTCCCCTTCCCTTCCCCTTCCCCTTCCCCTTCCCCTTCCCCTTCCCCTTCCCCTTCCCCTTATGTGGTAACCGCTTGAACAATCTAGACAAGAATTGGCACGTGGCCATCATTTGATCCAACTTAGGTTATAGGTAGGTTTCAAACCTGTACCCCTTCCACTTCCCTTCCCTTCTCCCTCTTCCCTCTTCCCCCTTCCCCCCTTCCCTTCCCCTTCCCCCATTCCCTTCCCCCTTCCCCCTTCCCCCCTTCCCCCTTTGTGACTTATGTGGTAACCGCTTGAACAATCTAGACAAGAATTGGCACGTGGCCATCATTTGATCCAACTTAGGTTATAGGTAGGTTTCAAACCCGTAATTTTTCCCCTCCCTTTCCCCCTTCCCCTTCCCCCTTCCCCTTCCCCTTCCCTCTTCCCCTCCTTCCCTTTGTGACTTATGGTAACCGCTTGAACAACTAGACAATCTAGACAAGAATTGGCATGAGGCATCATTTGATCTAACAATTAGGTTATAGGGTGGGTTTCAAGCCCCGTCCACCCCCCCTCCCCTTCCCCTTCCCCTTCCCCCTTCCCTTCCCCTTCCCCTTCCCCCTTCCCCCTTCCCTTCCCTTTGTGACTTATGTGGTAACCGCTTGAACAATCTAGACAAGAATTGCACGTGGCATCATTTGATCCAACTTAGGTTATAGGTAGGTTTCAAACCCATTCCCTTCCCCTTCCCTTCCCTTCCCCTTCCCCCCCTTCCCCTTCCCCTTCCCTTCCCCTTTGTGACTTATGTGGTAACCGCTTGAACAATCTAGACAAGAATTGGCACGTGGCCATCATTTGATCCAACTTAGGTTATAGGTAGGTTTCAAACCCGTACCCCTTCCACTTTCCCTTCCCCTTCCCTTCCCCTTCCCCCTTCCCCTTCCCCCTTCCCTTTGTGACTTATGTGGTAACCGCTTGAACAATCTAGACAAGAATTGGCACGTGGCCATCATTTGATCCAACTTAGGTTATAGGGTAGGTTTCAAACCCGTACCCCTTCCACTTCCCCTTCCCTTCCCCTTCCCCTTCCCCCCCTTCCCCCTTCCCTTTGTGACTTATGTGGTAACCGCTTGAACAATCTAGACAAGAATTGGCACGTGGCCATCATTTGATCCAACTTAGGTTATAGGTAGGTTTCAATCCCATGCCCTTCCCCTTCCCTTCCCCCCTTCCCTCTTCCCCTTTGTGACTTCCTTCCCCTTTTCCCCTTCCCCCTTCCCTTCCCCTTCCCTTCCCTTCCTTATGTGGACTAACCGCTTGAACAATCTAGACAAGAATTGGCACGTGGCCATCATTTGATCCAACTTAGGTTATAGGTAGGTTTCAAACCCGTACCCCTTCCACTTCCCCTTCCCCCTTCCCCTTCCCCTTCCCCTTCCCTCTTCCCTTTGTGACTTATGTGGTAACCGCTTGAACAATCTAGACAAGAATTGGCACATGGCCATCATTTGATCCAACTTAGGTTATAGGGTAGGTTTCAATCCCTGTACCCTTCCACTTCATTTGATCCTTCCCCCCTTCCCTTCCCCCTTCCCCTTCCCCTTCCCCCTTCCCTTTGTGACTTATGTGGTAACCGCTTGAACAATCTAGACAAGAATTGGCACGTGGCCATCATTTGATCCAACTTAGGTTATAGGTAGGTTTCAGACCCGCACCCCTTCCACTTCCCCTTCCCCCATCCCCTTTCCCCATCCCCCTTCCCTTTGTGACTTAGGCTATGTGGTAACTGCTTGACGAATCAGGACAAAATTTGGCATGTGGCCACCATTTGACCCAACTCATATAATAGGTTAGATTTCAACCCCGTAACCCCTTCCCATCCCCCTTCCCCCTTCCCTTTGTAACTTATGTGGCAATCGTTTGACCGATCTGGACAAAATTTGGCACGGAGCCATCATTTGACCCAATGTAGATAATAGGCTAGGTTTCAAACCCTGAACCCCTTCTTATTCCCCTTCCCCCTCACCCTCCCTTCTCCCTTCCCTTTGTAACTTATGTGGTAACCGTTTGACTGGATCTAGATAAAATTTGGCAAGTGGCCATCATTTGGCCCAACTTAGATAACAGGGTACGTTTCAAACCCATATATACTCCCTTACCCTTCCCCATCCCCATCCTCTTCAACTTATGTGGTAACCGCTTGACCGATCTAGACAAAATTTGTCGTTGGGCCATCATTTGACCAAACTTAAATAATAGGGTAGGTTTCATACCCGTACCCCGTTCCCCTTCCCTTTCCCCTTCCCCTTCCCCTTCCCTTTCCCCTTCTTTCCCCCATCCCCCTTTCCTCTTCCCTTTGTAACTATGTGGTTAATAAACTCGACATGTTTATCAGACCTCATTTCATGTATATACTTGATGGCAGAGAAATATGTTATTTGAAAAGATTTTCTTTCTTTTGATTAACAATTCTGCATCAGGGTTTGTATTTAGGTTTAGTGTGGGGGGGGGGGCTCTTTTTTATGTTTAGTGGGGGTGTCTGTTTAGGTATAGGGGTGTGTGTTTAGGTTTAGCAAGGTTTGTGTTTAGTTTTGGTGGGGCTGTGCTTAGTTTTAGTGGGGGTGTTTCAGTTAAGGGGACAGGTGTGTTAAGGTTAGTGGGGGTGTTTCAGTTAAGGGGACAGGTGTGTTAAGGTTAGTGGGGTTGTTTCAGTTAAGGGGACAGGTGTGTTAAGGTTAGTTGGGGTGTTTCAGTTAAGGGGACAGGTGTGTTAAGGTTAGTGGGGGGGTAAATGGGACAGTCACTGTTGTATACTTGAGTCGTTTGTTGTATAATTATGTATGTCCGTTCAATGGTAATGGTTGTTTATTGTTATTATGGAGAACTGCTGTTAAGGTTTTATTATATATTTATGGTTTGTACTGTTAACGTTTTCTGATGTCTTCTGTATAACAGTGAGTCTAGTTTCAGTAACTGAATTGTTAGTATCACCATGGATCCTTGTCTGGGAATAAACTACGCTTAAAATATACCCCAACGTTTATTTGGACCTGGGATAATATATTACATGGCGCAGTGAGTCTCGAGGTCTACGTGGCGAAATACACCGTTGGAAAGGAAGACTTGCAATGGCTACTGCACTGGAACTCGGTGAAGAGGCACTCCTTTTAACGAAAGAGGACATTCAGCAGCTTACTCGTGACGAGATTGTGAATTATCTCCGTGTTTTGAATGTGCCTTTCAGCCCCAAGGACAGTACAGTGAGACTGAACAGCCTCCTCCAAGGTGCTATTAGAAATGCTAAAAGGACTGAAACGGATGACGGAAGCATGAAACACGAGGACGCAAATACAGGTTCAAGTGATTCAATGATGATCATGGTGCAAATGCTGCAACAGCAGATGAAACTTCAGGAGGATCGATTTTTGCGCGAGCAGGAACGTCGGGATCGTGAAACAGGAACGTCGGGATCGTGACCAGGAACGTCGTGATCGTGAACTTACTGCTCTTCTTAACCGATTTGGATCTACTACCCCTAGTGGGGCAGAAGATACTCCTGGGAACCCCGTCGAAATATTCCTGCGAAAATTTCTATACGGCCTCCAGAGTTGCTTGAGGATGGTGTTACCTTAAAATCATTTAAAAGGTGGGAAGCCAGTTGGAAGAACTATGCTCAAGTTGCAAAGCTGAGTGAGAAACCTAGGGAGGATCAAATAGCCACCTTTTTGGTCGTTTTGCAAGCCTGATTTCCTACAACGGGTTCGTCATGCGGTTGAGATTCCTTTAGACACGGCTTTGTCGCTGAATGAGGTAATTGAGCAAATTAAAAAGCATCTCAAGGACCAGCGGAATGTTACAGTGGACAGATACAAATTAGTCAGAAGAAAGCAAGATGCTGGTGAGTCTTTTGATGACTTTTTAGTTGATCTTCGTGAGCGAGCAGAGGACGCCAACCTTGCAGATATGACTTCTGATGAGTGGATCACTACCCTCATTGTATCTGGTGTACGAGACGAGGAAACGAGACAAGAGCTTTTAAAAAACCCACTCTTAGCCTTGCTGACACTATTTCTCTTTGCCGTAACCGCGAGTTAGCAGAGAGAAGACAAAGGTCTCAGTACAGAAAGTGCCATTAATGCAGCCAGATTCAAGCAGCGTGGTAGAAGCAGGAGTACTAACCGAAGGATTCACCGTGGATCACCTAAAGAGGAGCGACTGAAATGTCGGAAGTGCGGTTTCCACCTCACCAGACTGGCAGATTGTGTCCTGCAGTAGGGGAAAACCTGCCACTATTGTGGATTCTCTGGACATTTTAGTAAAGTTTATGAAAAACAAAAGAAGGGAAAAGAAGCTGCACTGTCACCAAAATTTGGAAAGGTAAAACACATGGCAGAAATTTCGTTTCGTGGCCAGGAACGGCCAGTACTCCCCATTGAATTTCATCACCCGAAGACAGGTTATCTTGCTAAGATGAATGTGATTGCTGATACAGGTGCCCAGATGACTGTTGCTGGCATGGGGATGTTGCATTCTCTTAGACTACGGAGGAAGGATCTGCAGAATTACGAGGAACACCTTGTGAGTGTTAATGGGAAGAGACTGAGAATTATTGGCGGAATTGACTTGTTGCTGAAGATTGGTGATATGCATTGCATGGAAAATATAATATTTTGCAGAGATGTGAAGTTTGATGATATGTATCTATCCCTTCGTGCATGCAGGAACCTTTGGTATTGTTCATGAAGACTTCCCTTTACCTGTAAAGAAGTTGGTTGAAGCTATTGATAAATCTGTTACTGCTCTAGGTCATTGTATAAAGTCCACTGACCGAGACATTGAAGTTATGGAAAAGCAGATATTGCACACTTACAAAGAAGTTTTCAATACCAAAGGCAATTGCAAACTATGAAAACACCACCAATGAAAATCCAACTCAAGAAGATGCAAAACCTTTTGCAATATATGCTGCAAGGCCAGTGAGTTACCCACTACGTGAAGCAGTGAAGAAAGAACTGGAAGACATGATGAAACAGGGTATTATTGAACGAGTTGGAGATCGGCCAACTGAATGGTGTCATCCTATTGTTGTTGTTCCAAAGCCTGCAGGTGGAATTAGAATGACGGTTGACCTTACGAAGCTAAACTCCCAAGTCCACAGAATTGTACATAATGCTAAAATCCCACATGATGTCATAAATGAAGTTGTATTGGATGCAAAGTACTTTACAGTTTTGGATGCTGTTAAAGGATACTGGCAGTTGGAACTGCATGAAGATTCTAGAGATCTGACAACATTTCTGACGCGCCATGGGGTAGGTTTAGATACAAGAGAGCACCAATGGGTTTTATCAGCACTGGTGATAGCTACAACTTCAAAGGGATCTTGCTATAGACGGTTTGGAGCGAACACATAAAGTTGTGGATGACATTCTTATTGCTAGTCGCACACTTGAGGAACACATACTGGATGTTCGTGCTTTTCTTGATCGTTGCGTAGAGCATGGTATAACTGAACCTAGCTAAATTCAAATTTGCTCGATCATCCGTTCGCTTTGCTGGATTTCTTTTGTCCGCAGAAGGAGAGAAGCAGACCCAGATAAAGTGAGAGCCATTACAGAGTTTGCAACTCCTACAAACATCACTGAACTGCGAAGTTTTATGGGGATGGTTAATCAACTGGGCTCATTTTGCTCGCACATTAGTGCTACTTGCACACCGTTGAGAGATCTTCTTAAGAGTAAAAATCAGTTTCAGTGGTTACCAGCACATTGTGAAGCGTTTGAGAAAGTTAAAGGGTTGTTAACTGAAACACCGATTCTTGCGCAGTTCGATCCCAGTAGGATGACACGTTTGGAGACGGATGCAAGTAGACTGAAAGGATTTGGATTCAGCTTACTTCAGAAACACGAAGAAGGATGGAAGCTCATCACCTGTGGAAGTAGGTTTTTGTCGGACGGGAAACAAGATATTCCATGATAGAACTTGGAAGCCTTAGCTATCAAATACGCCATACTGAAATGTAAATTATACTTGCATGGTCTCCCTCATTTTACAGTCATCACTGATCACTGCCCACTTACCACTTTTTAATAAATACTCTTTGAACCAGGTTGAAAAACGTAAAACTGCAAAAATTTAAAGGCTGATTTGCAGAGTCAGTTTTCAGTTCACATTGGAGTGGAGGAAGGAAGATCATGCTATAGCTGATTGTCTCAGCCGAGCACCTGTTGATGATCCAGATCAAACTGAAGAGGAAATGTGATGAGCGCACTGTCATGGCTGTTTATATTGCATCGGTTTGTGATGACAGAGAATTTTACGATGACGGAAGAGTTGTTGACCTTATTGTCGACGAACTTCAGGAAACAGCACGAAATGATCTAGATTATGTAAAGCTGGTTCATGCTATAATGGAGGACACCGTTGAACATGAGGATTCACCACCATGTGTCAAGCAGTATAAAAGTATAAGGCATGAATTATCTATAGATGGTGATCTTGTCCTGTTTGGGAAAAGGTTAGTTATTCCGAAACAAAAGAGGAAAGAGGTTTTGGAACGACTACATGCAGCCCATCAAGGAATAACCAGAACAAAGCAGCGAGCCCGATTGTGCGTATATTGGCCAGGTATCACCAATGACATAACACAAATGATTGAGAAATGTGAAGTTTGTCAACGCCATTTGCCAAGCCTGGGGAAAGAAACTCTGAAAACAGACCCTTTGCCAACACGTCCCTTTGAAAGTGTGTCTGCAGATTTGTTCTACCTCATACCAACATTTTTGACTTACGCCGATCGTCTAAGTGGATATCCTATGGTCCAACAATGGAAGGACAGCCCATCGGCAAAACAAGTTTGTAATGCAATGATCAAATGATGTCCCTTACAGGCTACCCTCAACGGATACGTACAGATGGGGACCTCAGTTCAGCGCTGCGAATTTCAGAGATTCTTGAAGGGAAGAGGAATCAAATGGAGTCCAAGTTCACCTCATTTTCCCAGTAGCAATGGACACGCCGAAGTTATTGTAAAGAAAGTGAAGAATCTGTTGACCAAACTTGAAAATGCAACGATGGATGAGCGATTTCATGAGGTTTTGTTGGAATTGGAACACCCTAATGCAGATGGACGTAGCCCAAATCAAGTGGTGTTTGGACATAATCTCAGATCTTTGGTTCCATCTCACCTTAGCGCTCTCATGTCTGATAGTCGTCAGGATATCGAAGCAGCAGAGATGAGGAGGAGAGAGAAAGAGAGATTAATACTACACGTTACAATGCATCGGCAACAGATCTTAAAGTGTTTATCGTAGGAGATAAAGTCCGAATACAAGACGCTGCAACGAAAGAATGGGATAGGATCGGTGAAATCGTCAAGGTCGGACCGAGAAACAGATGCTATTTCATCAGGCTTTCATCAAGGGGAAAACTTTGTTGGCGTAATCGTAGATACCCAGTTCGAAAAATATCATGGCGGCGATATTAAAGAGGAAACATATACATCTGTAGACGAACTCGAAAGTGAAGGCCCAAGAAGAAGTAACAGACTGAGGAAGAACACTGTACGCTGGAATTGTAAATCATTATTTATGTATATGTACGATGACTCGTTTAATGTTAAAAAAAAAAAAAAAAAGTTGTTGTATACTTGAGTCGTTTGTTGTATAATTATGTATGTCCGTTCAATGGTAATGGTTGTTTATTGTTATTATGGAGAACTGCTGTTAAGTTTTATTATATATTTATGGTTTGTACTGTTAACGTTTTCTGATGTCTTCTGTATAACAGCGAGTCTAGTTTCTGTAACTGAATTGTTAGTATCACCATGGATCCTTGTCTGGGAATAAACTACGCTTAAAATATACCCCAACGTTTATTTGGACCTGGGATAATATATTACAGTCACCAAAGTAACATCTGTATAAAATGGACCGTCCCCTCAGTAATACCTGGATAAAAGGGACAGGCAGCACAGTAATACCTGGATAAAAAGGACAGTCAGCACAGTAACACACCTGGAACAGTCACCACAGTTATGTCTGGACGGAATCGACAGTCACCACAGTAATAACCTGGATAAAATGGACAATCACCGCAGTAATGCCTGGATAAAAGGGACAGGCGGCACAGTAATACTTGGATAAAAGGGACAGTCAGCACAGTGATACACCTGGGACTGTCACCACAGTTATGTCTGGACAGAATCGACAGTCACCACAGTAATACCTGGATAAAATGGACAATCACCGCAGTAATACCTGGATAAAAGGGACAGTCAACACAGTAATTCTTGAATAAAAGGGGCATACAGTACAGTGATACTTGGATAAATGGCAGTCACCACAGCAACACCACTTGGAAAAAAGGGCAGTCAGCACAGTAATACATCGATAAATGGGACAGCCACCACAGTAATACCTGGATAAATAGGCAGTCACTATAGTAATGTCCGGATAAAATGGACAGTCACTACAGTAGTACCTGGATAAAAGGGACAGTTAGTACAGTACAGTACAGTACAGTAATGCCTGGGTGAAAGGGTCAGACCGTACAGTAATGCCTGGATAAATGGGACAGTCAGCACAGTAACACCTGGGCGACAGTCACCACACTAATGTCTGGATAAAATGGACAGTTACCACAGTAATATTTGGATAAAAAGGGACTTTCAACAAAATAACACTGGATAAAAGGAACAGTTACCATAGTAATACCTGGGGGACGGTCACCACACTAATGTCTGGATAAAATGGACAGTTACCACAGTGATACCTGGATAAGAGGACATTCACCACAGTAATATCATCTTGATAAATGGGACACTCACCACCGTAATAACTGGACAAAAGGTACAGTCACCACAGTTACGTCTGGATAAAAAGGACAGTCACCATAGTAATGTGTGGGTAAAAGGGACTGTCAGCACAGTAATACCTGGATTAATAGGACAGTCAGGGTATTAATTCATGGGTAAATGGGACAGTCACCACAGTGATACTTGGATAGAAGGGACAGCCAGAACTGTAGTACTTGGGTAAGTGGGAACACAGTAATACCTGGGCGACAGTCACCACGCTAATGTCTGGATAAAAGGGACAGTCACCACAGTAACACCTGGGTAAATGCAACTGTCACTACAGTAATACCTGGATAAAAGGGACAGTGAGAACAGTAACACCTGGATAAATGGGATAATCACTACAGCCATGCCTGGATAAAAGAGACAGTCACCACAGTAATAGCTGGATAAATGGGATAATCACGACAGTGTTATTTGGGTAAATGTGACGGTCAACAAAGTAATAGTTGGATAAATGGGACAATTAGTACAGTAATTTCTGGATAAAAGTGTCAGTCACCACAGTTAGGCTATACCTGGATAAATGGGACAGTCAGCATTGTAACAATTGGATAAAAGGGACGGTCAGCGCAGTAATTCCGGAATAAAAGGGACAGCCAGTATAAGGAGGTGCAGAAAAATATTTTGATCGTGGGAGAATTTTAGAAAATACCTTGAAGTGAAATATAAATGTTTCTTCAAATTTATAACATCCTCTTTATCATGTATCGCGGTCCAAATTTTATGTAAAATATACAGAGTTTATTTCCGTCATTTGTTATGTTTTCCGAGTCTATACTTACGTTGTAGATCAGTAATAAACATTCGTTCTAAAATATTCTAAATTTATTTTGGTTAATAGTAGCGGAGGCAACGTGGCGGAATCACTTGCATAAGGTAGTTCTTTGGAAATTCGTGATTAATAACCAATCGTTTTATCGATTTATCCAACACCACCTCTATTTCTGAGGTCCCCGGTGGCTAAGTGCTTGCGCTTTGCGTGTTGAGAAGTGATACATTTTCCATAGTGAATACCTTCCCGTATGAAGTTCTAGTTATTTTGTGCATACTTTATTGTACTTCCAATGCATTTTGACGCTGTGATAGTTCTAACTTACCTATATGAGAGTCACGTGGAATACTCGTTTCAGAAACTAGGATACTTCCAACAAATCCATATAAATCTCACTGTATGTTGTAGAAATACGGAGAAGTCGAAGATGCTCAAGTTAGAATAAGTTACGGTACCTTCTTTTTCCTGGATAGTACATGTATAGCTTATTTGTGTTTTTATCTTTACCTTTTAAATTACTATTTTCATAATGAACTGCATAAGAAATGCAAATCAAATGTGATATCGCTAAGTAAGCTAAAATCAGAAACTGCACTTCTCCCCGTCTTTGTTTCCTCCTTCATTGGCTCGTTCCTCCAATCCAATAAAACTTAAGTACCCTTAAAATCATTCACTCATTGATCCCACAATGAATAACTTTAAAGTACGAAAGCGAGAGATTGACTCTGTCGGCTATTTCTGTCACTGGATTCATTGATTATGCACCCATGGTTCTCGCCACATTTTCGTTATTTATAAGCTGTTTTTTTTTGCACATTTAACTTTATAGCTTGTTTTGGAAAAAGACTGATTATTTGTTTTCCCTCACAGTTAGCCTATCTATTTTTGTATCACTATTATCCATATATGCCTTTTAGTATAATTTTTTTTTTTACCTATGGCTGTAGGATTGTTCTCCGTCAATAGGTTTCTAATTTGATGTTGATGCTAAATAACAGAAGATAATAAATAAATATATCGTGAAATACGAAAATTTTCTTAATTATGAAGTGAAATTGCATTAAGTAGAAACTGGCTAAGGGGATATCTGAACCCCTATTCTTAACTGTAAATGATAATTAATTTGTTATATACTTTTGTTATCGGTTTTCTCTGACAGTTTATTCCGTATCTTCCTATTGTTTACCTCTAAGGACATTCGAGAGTCCGGAAATTTTCTTCTTACGTTTAATAATGTGAACATTATGACAGATAATGATTAAAACAAAAAATATATCCAGAGAAGTTTCACTTATGTAATTCATAATTATACGGCAGAAGCGTAAGATCAGGTACATAAAAGCACTAAATATGATAATTGAAAAAATAAGCTTATTCTTTTTTATAACTGATGAAAGCATAAGTTAGTTGGAAATTCTGTCGTGGGTTATCTTAGCACTTAATATGTTTCGGAGGATCGTGTGATTTAAAATCAACAGTTGGATGAATTTTATTTAAAGTTTTTACATACAGAAATGAACCAAACGACGGCAGTAATGCCGAAATGAAGTTCATCCAAAAATATATGTAATTATTGCAAACCACTGTTTGATTGAATATGAAAACATTAAAATCAGATTGATAACACTATCAGTTAACTTAGGAACGTATCAGCTGTTATATTCTAAGTACTTCAGGCTAACTAGTTTGCGTGAGTCAGGACTTATTATACATTTACCTCAAAAATACGTATAGTTTCATTCATCAGACCCTAGTAAAATACACAATGCATCTAATTATAGGCAGAAATAATTAAATAATCATAACGACGAAATGGAAAAAAAAATCACGAACAATCAGATTCCTAATTATGCGTTATGAACTGACAGTTGCCATTTTCGTCAATTTCCCTCTAATCAGGGATTTTTTTTCCTCCGATGGATCTCATTAGAAGTAAAGCTGCTGCCATATTTCCTTCCGTCCCGACGTCTAATAATTCTAATTAACATTCCGAAAGGGGGAACAATAATAAACGCTTCTCCATATTGCCGACCTTCAGGCGCCGATGTCGTTTAATTGGCATTTGTTTCCAGAAAGAGAGAGAGAGAGAGAGAGAGAGAGAGAGAGAGAGAGACAGACAGAGAGAGACTAGTGTATAACATTTCCTATTTACTCAGTTTTTGCCCTTATAATCTTATATCTCCTATTCAACTGAGAGAGAGAGAGAGAGAGAGAGAGAGAGAGAGAGAGAGAGAGAGAGAGAGTTAGTATATAACATTTCCTATTTAGTCAGTTTTGGCCCTGATAGGCTGTATCTTCTACTCAACTGAGAGAGAGAGAGAGAGAGAGAGAGAGAGAGAGAGAGAGAGAGAGAGAGAGAGAGTATACAACATTCCCTATTTACTCAGTTTTTGGCCCTATACTCGGATATCTCCTATTCAGCTGGGAGAGAGAGAGAGTATACTTTTCCTATTTACTCAGTTTTTGGCCCTCTACTCGTATATCTCCTATTCAGCTGAGAGAGAGAGAGAGAGAGAGAGAGAGAGAGAGAGAGAGAGAGAGAGAGAGACAGACAGACAGACAGACAGACAGAGAGAGAGGGGGGATAGTATACAACATTTTGTATTTACTCAGTTTTTGGCCCTATGTGTCTCTTATACAACTTTATTATTGAGCTGTCTACAGAACTGATACCCTTGTCCCCCCCGAAATATATCAATTATTAATTAACAAAATTGTGTTTAGTGTAGTACAGGAACCGGTAAAAATACTTTTTGACCTTTCTCTTGTTCTGGGTTGATGAATGAATCAGTAATTTTTTTGGTAAAGGGGCGTAGAATTTCCCCATGGATCAGTCATTGTTTACTTCCTACTATCCGTGGTTAGCATTTTAATTTTTTATTTAAACTTAGATAGTTCTTTGATTTATATAATTTTATGTAGAACATTTTCTCACTTGGTTTTCCAAAGTGTCTCGACATTGCAAAATTAATAGCCTTTAAAATATCAAGATATTTATAAATAGCCTCATGTGTAGTAAGGTTAAAGAAAAGGAAAATATACGGAAGTAAACATGACTGATTTAGGGAGAAAATCTAATGGAGGACAATGCGGGTTAATGATAATGATCCATTATCCACCAAGAACAAGAGAAACCTTTTATCTGTCTGTAATATAACTCGCGGTTTATTTTATTTTTTTTTTTTTTTACCTACGCTGAAGTCATAAAATAAATTTTTACATATGCTTTCAATGTAGTAGGTACCCCACATCGTGCACATATGCACACCGGTTTATATGTACATATAGCCTATATATATATATATATATATATATATATATATATATATATATATATATATATATATATATATATATATATATATATATATATATATATATATAATATATATATATATATATATATATATATATATGTATATATATATATATATATATATATATATATATATATATATATATATATGTATTATATATATATATATATATATATATATATATATATATATATATGTATATATATATATATATATATATATATGTATATATATATATATATATATATATATATATATATATATATATATATATATATATATATATATATATATATATATATATATATATATATATATATATATATATATATATATTATATATATATATATATATATATTGTCACGATGTATCATACACACATTATTACACAACTAATTTCAAGATTAAAAATATACCTCACTTCAGCAGATACCTGAACTCTCATAACATTAATTGTTACGACTGAGTACTCTAAAGGTAACAATGATCCCTTAAGAAAAAACTTATTTATCAATCACTTGAAAAATCAAACTAAGTCTATCAAAATATGTGTGAGATATCAAAAATTAAACTAGAAATCTTCTAGAGTAAAAGGGCATCACTCCATCAAAAATCTCTAACTGTTTCCCTGGTCTTAATTCACTTTAGCAAAACTAAATGAACAAAACATGTTTACCACTTTGCCTTATGCACACACAATCAGTCCTATTCACTGATGGTCAATAAATGAAACACTGTTTTTCTAAAAATGTTAAATACAAAAATTTATTTTTAAATTCAAAGTTTATAATTAGAATTCACAATTAATTAGAATTCACAATCTGAAAAATTTACTGTTACTTTAAAATAACACAACACTTAATCAATTCTTGAATTAAATTATGAAACAAAATTAATTCACAAAAACTTTATCAGGAATTTAAATTAATCAAGCAAAATTTAAACTATCAAGAATTACTCAAGATTTAAAAAGAAAATCTTAACACATGAGATATCAAAATCAAATATGCAATGTTAAATCAAGTATGCAATGTTAAATTAAGTATGCAATGTTAAATTACCAAGAAATATTTACAATGCTATGTAAATAAATGATACATCTACAAACATAAAAAATGTGAAAATATAAAGAAACTGTAAATAGAAAACACACAAAATACACGTAAGATTTATCAATAATGATTTCACTTTGTTCAAAATTTCTAACTTATCATACCATAACTTCCTAACTATCATACCATGGTATCAATAAGTAAAATTTCACGTTACCTTACACAACTTGTGACAACCTCTGTAAATCACTTATGCAGCTGCGTTACACAATACACACTTTTTACCAGGCGCCGTTACGAACTAAATAACTTTGCTAAATTCAGATCTCAAAGTTAATGTTAAAAGTGACCACAAAAACTCATTAAAAGTAATCTCTTCCACTAATTAGAGAGAGAGAGAGAGAGAGAGACAAGATGGAACCAAATCGGCTGGTCTCAGAAATCAGAATGAAATAGATTTTATGATTAAAGTAATACGTGGAAACAATTACATGATGTCATTAAAGCATTTTGGGTGCGAGATACAAAGGGAGTTCTAGAAGCAGGGAAGTGACGTCATTAAAGCGTTTTGGGTGCGAGATACAATGGAGAAGCTTCTGTGAAGAAAGTTACGTCTTCCCAGCAAAACGTTTTGAACGCAATCTTACAAACATGACGTAATTGATCAGGACAAGTATTCTTTCTCTCCAAGTGGCATACATGACTCAAACAACGCATGTAACAACATGAAATCACTCGTCTGGAGCTCAGGTATGGGACGAATCGGCGTTTGTTTTGCAAATCTATCATCGCTAACCCAAAACAAAGCGTTTCCTCTTATCTCAACTGATGACAACTGAAATGAAACAAGCCTTGGACACACACATGTGTTCACATACTACGCTTTTACCAAGAAAGATATTCGTTCTAAATTACGTTACTATTAAAATTGTATTAACAATTCTAAATGTTGATGCCCAACGATTAACTGTAAATAATGTTTGTGTTGTCTAGTTATCGCGATGGTTAATGTTAAGGTTTGCTGTGTGGTAGTTTGCTGGTTCGAGTCTACGCTCGGCCATATGAATTGTTTACTTTGGTGTTGGGTTGTTTTAGCTAATTTATGCATAATTCTCGGTCACGTGAACTTTTGATAATCGGCAGTGTCTTCCTGTAAACAAATGAGGAACTTATCAAAGTTTAAAAGAGATTTCATACAGAACGGATTATAACAATATAACGAAAGTTTGTATTTACTGAGGAATATTTGGACCGTTTGTTATAGGAACAAATTGTAAGTAAACGCCTATTATACTGTTTTAGAATAGCAGATTCATCCTTCCCAATTGTAAGCCTACTGGTATATAACGTATACTTTATGTGAGCCTTAATTATATTGACTTTGTGTATTAGCTTTTTGTAATTAGCCGTTATACATGCATAATTTACTTAATTAAGCTTTGCATATTGTTTCTATCAGTCTTAGTTATTTAACTAATTTTGTATAAAATTAGCATATTATTCATACACGTTGATTTCTTTTTCGTTTTATCATAGTAATTGAACCACATCACATCACTTCAAGTTACGCTACACACGCCAAGTCTACATGTATAAGCGTCTAACAATATAACCATATCGATGTTAACGCCATGGATCTAATAAAGAACTATATGTGCGTATCAAAATTGTGTTTCTCCATCATTCAAGCAATAGAAGAATAGTGCATTAACACTAAATTACGCTTATCAAGTTACTTAATCATGTTCTTTTGAGATCTGATGCCAAATAAATCTGACCCTTCAACAATCATTATCATTAAACACAACACATGAAATAAGTAAATATGTCAAAATTATAGAGGATATACGTATTACAAGCGCGCAACATCATGAAATTCCTCCCTGAGGAAGATTACTTATCCCCGGGTTTGAATCAACGATTCACAACGGGATAAATAATCTCTATGACATTATCTTTTCTGAAATATGTTTAACACTTACATTATACAGTTGCAGGCATAAAGACCACCTGGTCAGTCTCATATTATTATTCACTGCATCTTATTGATGAATGAGTTAGGTTGTGATCCGACAACACTGAGAATTTCATTCCTAGGTCGGTTCCTTTTTACTTCAGACTTTCATTTTAAAAGGTTTTCCATCTTCTCTGATCTTTATCTCATGCTTTGTCAGATT